>NW_019154145.1:1283861-1356557 GCF_002288905.1 Enhydra lutris kenyoni | reverse complement strand
GTGTCTCTGGGTTTCCAGGGACTCTGCTGTCTCTCCGCCAACGTCCTCCAAACAAGGCCGGTTTCTTGATTCTGAGTTTCTGGATCTGGAGTTCGAAAGCTGAGCCCCGCACGCAGGAAAGGCTGTACCTAAGTCCTCGGAAGTCTTCTGAGACGTGTGTGTGTCTCTGGGTTTCCAGGGACTCTGCTGTCTCTCCGCCAACGTCCTCCAAACAAGGCCGGTTTCTTGATTCTGAGTTTCTGGATCTGGAGTTCGAAAGCTGAGCCCCGCACGCAGGAAAGGCTGTACCTAAGTCCTCGGAAGTCTTCTGAGACGTGTTTCTTGGTAACTGCTTCCGGCCGAGGACAGGCCACCTTCGGCTGGATCACTTGGCGATGTGGTCTGTCCCGGAGGCTGAGGTCTGTGGGCGACAGGCCCAGTGCTCCGTCTCCACACTCTGCCAGAGGCCAAGGAGGAAGAGAGAAGACAGGATTGAAAATTCCCCGTGAGATGAAGAGACCGTTACTTTTATTGTGGTTTTAAAAAGAGGAAAGGAATCTTTAACATGAAAGCGTACAGAGTTTTCAAATTCCGAGAGTTCGTCCTAGCTCTCCTTCCCCAGGGCAAACCGCACCTCCTCCTCGCAGGGAGGACGCCGTTAGCTAGAACCGGTGGCAGGACCAGCAGCAGCTTGCGGAAGCTGAGACACACCGCCCAGCGTTGGTTAGTAACATCTCACTGCTTTCGTACTTGCTTGAGCATCTCCATCTGAAGTCATGGGCTGCCCAGAGGTGCAGAGGCGGCAGACCTCCTCCGAGCGGGCGCCAGTCGGCACGGTGTGGGGTGCCCTCGCCCACCATGGGGAAGACGGCATCGTGGCCCAGGCAGGGCCCCCCCCCCCACTCCATGGGCCCCTTTGCCCAAAACCAGGACGAAGCAAGAAGTCCCAGACAGCACTACTTCGGGAAGGAGTTCCCGGATTCTGTGTCCCAGCCCTGCCTTCCCCGGCCCCCGAGGCCACCTCTCCCAGGCCTGGCGGCCACCCCAGCATCCTTTGTGCCCCCAGGGAACCACCCTTGAGAATAATTTAAAATGCTCCCCCGTGACAAGCACCTTACTTCAATAGTGTAAGTTATAATCATTGTAATTAATTTGATACCAGAGAGCACATTCGCATGAAGAAAGCGTGTGCTAGGACAGGGTCAAATTCCACGCTCGTGTCGCACACGGCTCGGCCCCCTTGCAAATGCAAAGGACCCGAGACCTTGTGTACAATCAAGGATATGTGGTTCTCAGAGCCATGGGCTTTCCGACATCGGGGAGCATAGACTTCATGTGGCTGAGGGCCATCGCCCCCTCCGTCTCTGTCTCTCAGGATCCACGACGGATGACAGGCGATGGGCACAGGAGGGTCTGAGAATCCCAGGGTCTGAGGACGTCTGGGACCCTCCGATAAGCATAAATTGTTCGGAATACTCTACTAACCCGCAGGAAATTATTCTGAATTACTTTCCAGGATATTAATTGATGCGCATATGGGCGATCACGTGCCTTGGAAAGGTTATGTCATTCTGCATATTCTCTTTAAAAAGGCAAGGAAGGGAGTAAAACGTCCCAGAAATATATTAACCAAAATGCTTAAAACTTTATATAGAACTTACTCTTAAATGGCTTCGTTTCAGTTCCCTGGAAAATTAAAGCGACGCATTATCTTACGGTGATGATGGGGCTCGTGAGATCCTGTGTTGCGTGCGAGCTTCACCCCTCCCACTGCTTCTCTCAAAGGAACCCGCTAGTTCACCAGCTCATCTGTGACGTGAACGTGGAAAGTGGATCTCTTCCCTCCCCACGCCTGGCGCCTTGATGCTCACAAGGCTACTTAGGAACAGAGAGGCAAATCGGAAAGTGTGCAGCGCCGAGCGCGTCCCGGTGCCGGCCGTCAGGCAGACCCGGCCGTGGGCTCCCGGAACGGCCTGCCCACTGGTGCCGGGGACTTAGCTACCAGCCTTCACTTGTCTTCCACGGAACCCCTTGTCTCCTAACGCGGTTTTGCAGGAACTCTAGAGTCCATCAGAATGCGTCCTGACGTAGGGCAGAGCTGCTGGAGAGCAGGAGGCGGTCAGGGCCCCGTTCTCTGATGGTTAGCCTCGCAGGACCCTCTGGCACGGGCTGTGTTGGAATAAACGGCTGATCAGTAGCGAATCAACTACGATTGAGCACTCGTTGCAAGGTGTTCGCCACTTACCGATCAAGTGCTCCCTTCTGATGGGCCCGGCGAGGTTCCAGACAGCCACCCGGACAGCTCCGAGGCCGGCTTCTGACCCTCCCACGCCACCCTCAGTCCAGGTGCTGAATGAAGGTGTCAAGACCCCTTCGGGCTTCGGGGTTCCCAGAGGGCACCTGCTTTCGGGGGCACTGAGGTTTGCCTCAGGCAAGCCTCCAGCCCCAGCGCTCGCTCTCTCTCTCAGGACTTGGGGGGTCACAGGTTGAGCAGCTTGGCCTACAGCCCCCAAGCTCCCCAAGGACACCCCTAGAGAAGGCCCAAGAGGAAAGCTGCTGCCCACCCGTCCCCAGCACCTCGGCCCTCAGCATCAGGACAAACCCCGGCACCGCCCCCGTCACCTCGGCCCCAACCTCGGAGAGCATCACACGGTAACCAGATGGACCGTGAAACACAATGTGGCGTGCCAGGGACAATGCCGGGGGTCCCAGTGGGTGCCTCCGTGGACAGGCAGAGTCGCCCTGAGAGCTGGGGGTCTGGACCCCACCTGCCCCAGAGAGGGGATTTGTAGCCTCGGGAAGACGGAGGAGGGATGTGGTCTCTGACCCACAGGCTCGGCTTGCTCTGGCCCCAAGAATGTCCCATTGGCAGGGTCCCTGCTGTGACCACGAAGATCGGGCTTCGTCCCTGAGCGTGGGCTGGTGTCAGGAGCAAACACTATCGGGACACATGCGGGACGACAGCAGAGACCTCACGCTCATGGGACTCCTGTCCCAGAGGGAGTGGGCAGAGGCCAGCAGTGAGCAAGACTGTGTACATGGGGGGCTCTGCGAGCGGGGGAGCCAGGGAGGGCTCGAGCACGGGGCAGAGGGACTCAAGGGCAGAAGGCTGAAGCGCAGCAGGTAGCGCTGTGGAATGACGCGGTCCCAGCAAGGACCTGGGGCAGGCAACCTTGGGCGAAGGGGAGCATGGGAAGGAGGTGGGGAGCGGGAGGCCAGCACACATCAGACCGGTGTGCTGGAGAGGATGGGGCGGCGTGTGGACCGTCCACACGGGGCCCTGTAGGACACTGTGAGGCCCGGGGCTCCTATTCTGACCAACACGGGAGCCCTTCCAGAGCCACCAGCTGGACCATCTGGTTTGGATTTCAGAAGGGTCGTGTTAGAGCTTGGACAAGTAGAGTGACCTGGGGCAGGGGTGCAGCTGCAGGGGTATGCGGGGCTGGGTGGGTGGGGTGACCTGGGGGGTTCTGGGCAGAGTCGGAAGCTGGGCCCACTCAGCTTTCAGAGGGATGGAGTGTGGGGCACGGAGGGAAGGTGGTGGGGGAAGGGAACCAAGGTTTGGGTGAAGCTGTGGGAGGGTCAGGGTGTCCTGATGGGGAGTCTGGCACCGTGGAGCCGAGGGGTAGCGTCTGCTGGGTTCTAGAGGCAGACACCAGCCGGGGCTTTCCCATGCAAGGGTTTCCAGAGGGGAGAATCAGGGAGGTCCCTGGGGAGCCTGGGGTCGGAAGACAGGATACCAGGGGGGCTCCCGCAGGAAAGAGGGAGAAAAGATTTAGACCACCGTGCAAATGGGCAGTGCTGTGGGCATCTAAGCCACCCTGAGCAAGAGAGCAGGCTCTCGGTTTCCTCTTTGTGCTGGTCATGCCAGGATCAGCCCTGCCAGTGGACGTGCGTGACACGGGTCCGAGGGAGCCGGGTAGTGTCACCAGGACGGTGACCATGACTACTTTTACCCATGAAGTCACGCGCCTCCCTCAGCTGCCCTGATGCGGCCCGGGTGCCTGAGCTGAGCCGTGGGGACCGCCAGGCAGGGAGGACGTGTGTGGGCAGGAGACACGGTCGAGGGCAGTCAGCAAGTGGGGAGGGCCAGCAGACTGACACTCAGGCCCACACAGCTACTGTGGCTATGTGTCGCCTCGCCCTCGAAGGTGCCCGGACCTCCTCTCCAGGGACCCAGCTGGCTTCCTGCTCTGTCGTCCTTGAGCACGAACAGGGCACAAAACACCATTCTTGTTGACCAGGAAGCATGTTAAAGACCATCCCACTCGGGTTTCAAAGGAAAAGAAAATCGGTTCTTTGTCGTCAGCTCCATCAGGACGTCCTGAGGCTGTTAGGCGCGTGGCATTGGCCTGGCCTTAAATTCAAAGAAACTCAATGGCATTTTGCTGAAGACAAAACAGGGTGCGCGGAGTCCACAAACCCACCGCCAGCTCACCCAGACACGCGGGAGACGTCTGTCTCACCGAGGTGGCCGAGACGAGCCTAGCATCATGGCTAGGCCCTCCTGGCAGAGCCCCACAGTGGCCTCCACCCCAGGCCCCATCCCTGCCAGGGCCCTGCAGGCACCACCCGCCTCACCCCTTCCCCTGTCTGTCTTTGGGCCCAGGCTGGTGCCCACCGAGTCCCCCCACCTGGCCTGCTTCTCCTCATGGCTCAGCCTGACGTGGACATACCAGACGCGGCTGCTGGCGGAAGGCCAGAGGAGACGGGCGAGCTCTGCACCACCGAGTGACGGAGACAAGGACTGTCACGTCCCGTCAGAGAGGAGGGGATGCCCTCACCCAAAGGGCAGGGGAGCATTTCCTGGAAGACGTGGGTCTTGAGGCAGGCAAAGAAGTTCTGCGGTGCCCACGAGTCCACAGTAACGGGTCACCGGGGCAGAGTGACTGGTTGTGACGTTGTCTGTCTAATCCAGGACTGAGCGTGGAGGAGAAGATGGGAGGGGGCTCCCCTAGAGAGAAAGCAGGCGCCCCAGCACCAGCTCTCCCAGGTCCGTGTCCCAGCTCCCACAAGCCCCATCTAGTCTCTGTGCCTATGCATCCGGCTGTGTAGACACCTCAAGCACCCACTTCCCCTTCAGACTCATGTGCCTGGCTGTGTAGACGCCTCCTCCTGCCAAGATCCTCCTCCTGGGCTGTTGGTGTGAGCGCTGGGAGGGGGGCGGGGGGTGGTTTGCTAATGGAGCCATCAGACTCGCTCATTGGCTGATTGTGTAATTAGACCCATCTGGAGGGGCCACCCCAACACCGGCACAGAGTCATCTGTCACCCACGGCCGCTGCCCAAACGCTGGCGCCCCAACACCCCATGGCACCAAGCCCTGCTTCCTGTGTGGTTCACCTCGGCCCCAAGGACAAACAGCCACTCGCCAGCATCCTTGAGACCGTCTCGTCCAGGGGAGGGAGGGCTTCTTGAAGGTCGGGCTGAGGTGGTCCCATCAGCCGTCCTAATCCAGTGGAGGGCTGCCTCCGCCACACACATGCGGGATTTAAGTGGCTGTCCCTGTCGTCATTGGCTGGCAGTCTTCCCACTTGGGGAGTCCCTCCCATGGTGACGATGAATCCTACGAGTGTGTGTCTTTTTCAAGTACGTCGCATTCGCCCCCACTGTGGAGCCGATGTCCTGCCCCTGTGCCCCGGACCGGCTGTAGCAGCAAGGGCAGGACCACAGTCCCCCGTCGTGAAGGGTCCTTGCTGACCATCGTGGGGCATGCGTGCCCCGTGGAATTTAGGAGAGGAAGGGACACTGCGGGGCCAAGAGCAGCGGCTGTGGGCACAGGGGGACCCGTTCGTGACGCATCTGTGCGGGGCTCCAGGAAGTCCACAATGGAGGAATGTGGGGAAAACTCGCATCATTAGGTCATTGTGGTTTCGCAGATGTGTGTCTCAGGTCTGCTTACCAGCGGTATTTACGAGGCCGCTTCCTTATCCTTCTCCCCTTTGTGTCTTTTCATTTATCGCAAGCTCTAAAGTACTCGGGTTATCAAGCGCTTCGTAGAAGTGTTTGCACTTCCCGGGATGAGGTGCTGACTTGAGGAAAAGCAGGTCCCCGTGCACGGCCAGCGCCCTCCTCCCATGTAAGTGGACGGTCCAGGCCAGGGGCTTCTGCAGACCATGTGGCTTCTCATCCTTCCAGAGAACGTAGATCTCTCTACGAACCCCTGCCTGCGGAGCTGTGGGTTCCCCCAGGCGCCCTGCAGAGAATGTGGGACTGAGCTGAGTATGGACGGTCCCAAAGCAGCTGTCACAGAATCTGTAGTGCATCCTTTGCCCAAAGGAGCGAGTAGACGCTGCTTTAATTGTCCACCCCATCAGATAGGCTCAAGTCCTGCAGAGAGACTCTGCAGCTGTGTCCGTAATCAGAGACGACAGGACCACACTTCCTGAGCACCCCAGCCCCGCCACGGGCAGGTCAGCCTGGACGCCACGGCCACCCAGCGGAGCCTGAGTGCACCGAGGTCAGCGGGGTGTCGGCAGGCACGCGCTCTCAGAACCTGTCACCGGCCATTCCGGGCATCATCTGTGCAGGTGCAGAGCTGAGAACTGCGGTGGGACCTCAGAGACCACGTTGCTGTGTCAGGACACATTTTCATGATGGCCCAACAGAAACCAAGCAGATCCGCAGTGCATGAGCTGGAAGGTGGAGGAGAAGCCAGGAGAGGGAGACTCGGTCCCCGGGTTCCAGGGCGCTCATCCCATCAAACCCGGACGAGCTCCCCGCTGCATCTGGCAGTCCGAACCAGGTCACAGGATTATTTCCTGTGATGAAGTCATCCACAAATTAGAATTCCTTCAACGGTGCACATCTCCTGTAAAACCCCCACAAGCTGTAGAGATACGTGTTAACGCCCTACGGGGCACCTGTCAGCTACCAGGAAGCACGGGGACAGGAGGAGGGAGAGGTCCTTGTGGTCAAGACAGAGGCACACACGTGCCGGCCAGGACATGTGCAGGAGAGGACAGAACAGGCCATTCCCTGTCCGCAGGAACGCCCCAGGTGCACTCAGAGTTCTGTAGGGCCTCGAAAAATCTGTGGGGTGCCGATCTATGATAGGGTCTCAAACCAAGTGCATCACTGGCGACACTTCAAAGGCCTTAAGAAAAAGTCTCCTTTATCTGAAACTTGTTCCATTCGAGGAAATTATGCTGATCTGACCAAGTATGAAGGGGAAGGTTTGAGTCACTGTGACTCAGTTTAGACCTGAGGGCTGGGTCCACGACTTGGTGGCTGTCTCTCTGGGGCTCTCCGAGCTTTGTCCAAGCATCTGCCTTTTGGAGATGCTCTACGGACCACCCATGAGGGCATCCTGTAACGTACTGCGGCAAGGGCGGCTGGGAGCGCTGCCCCAGCCCACGGTGAAGAGGTCCCAAGCTGTGGGACATGGCACGCGCCATATAAGCATTCCATGTGTGAGTTTCCTCTGGGAACTAGACCGTGGCGTGTCCTCCATGGGGCAGCGGTGCTGACTTCACAGCCTGGGGCTAGAAGATCCAGCACAGACGACGTGTAAAAAATCCCTCCGTAAACAGTCTTCCTTGGCTTCCGAGATGTCGGCCTCACTGTCCTCAGACCTCACGAGTCATTATAACCGTAGGTTTGTCTTTTGCACGTGCACGGGAAATAGGAGGACGGCTCCCACAGCGTCACGCATGGCTGGTGACCCCATGGTCCCACGGTCCTGGGAGGGCCATAGTCCCCAGACTGCAGATTGGCACAGACCCCGTCTGGGGCACACTCGTACTTTCTAAGTTAATAGATCAGGGAAGGGAATGCACAGTGATTCTAAGCGAATTGTGTGTATTTTGCAAAAATGAGGGAAGTAGCATGAGAAAAAGCCGAACAAATATTTCCTAGGAACAAGTATTTTTAAAACACGCTGTTGCCCGGTTCCCAGCTAGCGTGTCCCTAGGGTGTCCAATGACTTCCGTTTGTGCAGAGGGGCCCGGGGTTGCTGGAAGGAACACTGGAAACGCAGCGCCAGACACTCCCCACCCTGCGCCAGGAGCTCCCAGTTGAAGAAAGACGCTTTGTGCCTGGTTTTGTGAGAAAGGGTTAGAGATGAATGCTCCTTTGAAGAGGATGCCGCTGAGGAAGAGGGATTAGTTCGGGGAGCAAAGAGGAGAGTGCGGGGCAGGGACAGCGAGAACCTAGAGTAATCATCGGCATGAGCTCCAGGGGCCAGACAAATGTCGTATTTTCCAAGAAAGAAAGAAAGAAAGAAGGAAGGAAGGAAGGAAGGAAGGAAAGAAAGAAAGAAAGAAAGAAAGAAAGAAAGAAAGAAAGAAAGAAAGAAAGAAAGAAAGAAAGGGAGGGAGGGAGGGAGGGAGGGAAGGAAGAGAAGCTTTTTAAAACTGTGAAAAGTATTTGTTTCTAAGCTTTCTGCTAACGAGGCTGTATGTCTTTAAACCCCAATGTTGTTGGATTTCCCTAAATTATCCCTGTCAAAGAAGATGTGTACATATGCACTTAGAATTTCCTGCCTCAGCTTAATGGTATTTCAGGATCATAAACTAGGACCTCCTGCTCTGACACGCCCTAGCTAGATAAAATGGAATGTGTTGCTTTGTTTTCACACGGGCCGGCCGGCAGCCCCGGGAGCCACCACCAAAGGGAAGGCGTGCCCTCCCACCACCCTTCCTGCAAAGTTTCTACGGAGACCTCTAAAACCTTCTTTCTTTACAATGTTTCGGAAAAAAAGGTATCGGAATGAAAAAGCCTCGAACTGTTCATTTATCCTGGCAAGGGTCCCTACAGTATGTATCTTTTCTAATTATGCCTCAGAAGGAGCATGAAGCTGTGATAAGTAACGTTCTCGTGACCACGGGCATCACAGCTGCTAATGGCGGTGGGTGTGCGGGTTTCTCCTCCCAAACTCACGGGCCTTCACCGCTCCTGGCCCGCGTGGAGTTCCATGTGCACATCCCGGGGAGGGGCAGCTCCTGGAGGGTAGGCCCCCCCCCGACAGCAGCAGGATGCACGGGTCGCACCTGCACACACCTGTAGCATCCACAAGAGCCCACAGCACTTCGAAGTATACGGCGTGTGCCTCCCCACACACGGAACAACAAAGAAGAGGGGAGGTGGGGGGGTGCCTGGGGATAGCAAGCCAGCCGACGGCAGACAGACCGTTGGCAGTGAGAAGGGGTCGGTGACGTCCCATGCCTTCGATTCCAGATTCCAGAGCGCTGCTCCCCAAGGGATGGGGAGATTCGAGGTTCTCTGCCTACTGTGGGCTCAAAAGCAGGGTCTCATGGAACCTGCTTCCAGCAGTGAGAGCCCACCAGGCCCCAAGCCCAGCACCCCCACCACCGGCTTCAAAGGCAAGCCCCTGTCCCCACACTAATCAGCACCCAGAGTCATTGGGGGCTTTTCTTTAAATGTCTATTTTCGCTCTTCTTCTTCAGTAAGACTAATACTCACTGCTTCTGGACACAAAAGATGGGCCGGCATGCCCAGGGGACACCAGAGCCACATGGAGCCCCCCCGGTCCACCCTGTCTCCATGCAGGTGTGGACTTGGGGACTCCATCCGTGTGCGGCTAGGTGATGAAGCCCAGAACGGCCCCACTGGCAGCAGGAATAGGGACCAGTCTGGGTTAGGCGGGTAGAGAACCCATAATTTGCAGAGAATTCAGGCCATGTCAGTGAATTTGGATCTGTTCTAATGGAAACCCCTTACAAGCGTCACGCTAGCCTGGCAAACCCTCACTCAGCCTTCTAAGTCAGCGCAAAAACCACAGCCACTAGGGACTCTCCCAACCTCCCTGCTCGAAGCCAGCACCAAGGCCATCTGTCCCCATAGTGTCCTTCCTGTTGCTTCTACAGTCGTAGCCCTGGGTCTCCCGTCTGTCGTTCCTGCTAGAAGGTGGGCTCCCGGAGGCACGGGTGGAGTCTGTGGGCTTGAGTGGTGCCTTTGCGAATGAGTGAACTTGATGGGTGAAGGAGAATGAGCAGTGGGGAAAAGATGTTCCCGGCAAAAGGAGAGATCAGGGACGTTGGCATTCGGGCATTATAATGGATGATATGGAGGAGAGGGCGTGTTAGCAGCAGGACGTTGCTGGGACAGAGACAGAACAACAGGGAGCCTGGGCAGGCAAGAGGCAGGTTATGGTCCCACAAAGGGCTGGGTCAGAAGCCACAGAGTCTTGGGCGGGTCATTCCACCAGTGAAGTGGGTGTGCCCACAAATGCCTAGTGTGAGTTTGTCTTGTTTGGAAACACCCTTAGACCAGGTTGAGAAGCAGCTGTGATCTGACTTGATCATCAGGTATGTGCTATATTCTTCCTAATTCAAGAACTCAGGGGTGAGGGTTTTGTCTGGAGAGTGACTCTTTGGGGTCTTCCACCATCTGCTGCCCCCCACCGGCATGGATGGGGGCTGCAAGAGTTCACTGGCCGGGCTCTCCCCGGGGTCTGCAGACCTGCGTGCATCTCCTACCCCGAGTGCATCTAACCGCTCAGCCCAGGCTCCTCAAGGTCCCTCTGCCAGTTCAGCCCCTCCCGAGACATCAGAACCAACCCAGCGAGCTGAGCCACAGGCAGACGTAGGGGAGCAATGGCGGTGGACACCAAGTCAGTCCTCTACCACCCGCCCCTTCCTTAGCTCTGGCAGGCATCTGGCCCTTTGTCTTTTCTGGAGCAAAAGTCCCACATGTTGAGATTCTTGCCAAAAATCTGTGTCTTGTACCTCCAGTAATCCTGTGAAGATCCCACTTGACCAGGATCCGGGATCCGACATCCTGCCTCCCTCTTCCACATGTGTGTTCGCAGAGACGTTCAATGCATTTTTGAAAAAGACTGTGAAAATTAGCAGAGCAGAGTCACACTTGAAGAAGCTCTAGGCTTCCATCTCTCATCACACACTTAAACACGAACAAAGCAGAATAAAAATCCCAGACCTCAAACAGAGGAGTTGGATGCCACTGCCACCTACCACTTTATCCCAAAAGTCATTTAAAAGGCTCCCTGCCCTTTCTAAAAGTGGGAGACCGTTCAGCACAGGGAGCTCTGTGCAGCTCCTCTCGCGCAGGCAAGAAAAATTACACGTACGGCAGCGTTATCATGGACTGTCCACTCCGGGCCGGTGCCAGGCAGGACAAGACAAAGCTCTTGTGACAGCAGTTGGAACAGCCCCACATTTCTCTGTCACTGCCTATGATAACCTGTGTCACTGCCAGCGTGTGTTCATTTCGCTTTTTCAAGGAAAAGCCTGAGCACTGTGCTCCTTTGTCCTTCTCCTTCCCTCTGCTCCCCCACCCGAGCCTTGATAGCCGAGTGAAGTGATAGATGGAGGCAGCTAAAAATAGTTTGTTTTGCATGTAACATACAAGCAAGTGAATAATTTTCTTCTGTAAGCAAGATGCCCGGAGACAGGGGGAGCTTGGTGGCAGTGGCAGCCAGGGGACGTTGATGGAGTGCTGCTCCTAGCACAGTAAATCAGCAGTGGCGTAGCTTGGCACGCTTGCAAACGCTGCCGCAGCCTGCAGGAAGAAAAATCAGAGCCCTGGAGAAATACTTCCTGCGTTTAAAAATGGGGCTTGAGCTCTCTGCGGCTGATGCGGGGAGTCTGATCGCTTATCCTCCGCCTGTGTAAACGGCATCACGAGAGCCCGGCTCCCTGCACTGGCTGTCGCCACCCCTGCTTCTGCGGTAACCGGAGCATTGGCGTCTCCTGAGCCAAGAGGAGCTGGCGTAAGGAAGCCTTCGCAGTGGCGCTCGGGGAGGGCACCTTCCTCCCTGCCACTCCCCGGCTCCCAGTGCTTCTCAGAACTGGGCTTGGCCATGCACGAGGTGGGGTCTCTGCAGGTGTGGCGAGCAGAGCCGGGGGACCTGGAGGGAGAGCCGCAGGGTGAGCAGCTGTCCGTGGTGCTGATGCCCTTCGCGGCCGCTCTCGGAGGCGCCCGTCCTCCCTGTCCTCCTCTGCCTCACTCACATATGCCAGCCCCTCCTGGGAGGCGCAGTCACTGTGTTTGGGGAATAAAATCACAACATAATCCATGAGCCCCTCCCGGTGACCCGGCCCTGTTCTCCGGTCTGGGAGAATCTAAGGGATTCAGCCCGAGACGGTTGTAGTGTTGACAAAGTAAGGACAAGGAGGGTCACTCAGCTTCAGCCTCCAGGTGGCTAAGTTTGCAGCTGCACAGACTTGACGTCAAAATCTCCGCAGCAGGTCGATTTCAGCATGTCCCCTTTGAAATCACTGCGGTGCCACACGCAGGACTGTGTCTCACCCTGCGTGTGCTCTATGTTCAGACAGGATTTACCTTAGCTGTTGCACATCGGGTAAAAAAACACAGGTTAGCGTTTGTTGGAGCTGAGTTTTAAATTCCAGTTCTGTGGCCTGAGTATGCAGACAGCTCAGTTTCCCCATCTGTCAAGTGGGGAAGAGATCCTATAGCCTTGTTCGTTTATAGGGCTGCGTGCGATAATTGGGCCTGCACACAGTGGTGACCAGTTAATGCTGACGTTGCTGTTGACCGAATAAGGGAAGGGCCAGGCAGGACGGTATTTTCCTAGAGTCAGAGGAAGCCTAAACCTCCTCGCTTTTCCCACCGAGTGTCCCTGTGGCTCCCGGCCAAGGGACCGGGGCTGTGCCTCTTCATGGGCGATACTCTGGAACTCATCCGATATTTTGAAGAGGTCAAGGTATTTATGGATGGGAGGCCAACTCTAACAGATGTGCGTCCCCCTGCTTTTGTTTACTTCATATAAATTATATCAACACAGTGTTTTAATTCTGATCCAATGATCTGATTGGCAGTAATGTATGATCTGAGAAATGAGGACTGGGGAATGCTTAATTATAATATAAAAATACTTAAATAAAGTTGCCAAGATGAGCATGCGGCTCCCTTTAGCTATTGATGGTTTTTACCAGAACTTAACTCACCTCACACAGACGTGGAAACTGAGAAGGCCTGCGTTCCTTCCCTAGGGCCAAGTTCACTGTTTTCAAGAATATCCACAGTTAACAGATAGGAGCTGACGGTTCATGCAACAAGTATTTGTTCAGCACCTGCTTTGTACCAAGCATCGCTCTGAGTGTTTTTGAAAGAATATGGAAAAATGTAATGTTCTTTTGTGAGTTTATGATCTCATGCAAGTCCTGATTTTGATTCTAAGCTTCAGAGACAAATTATCAAAAAAGATGTCATTAATGACACAAAAATGGGGAATAAGACTTTCTGGTCTTAAAAAAAAATCAAGAACAAACCGTAATAAATGTCAAATTTGTCTGTACCAAGGTGAAGTGTATAATGATACACAACCATTCGAAGCAGATTTTTGAAAACATTTATAGCGTCTTAGCTGACTGATGGGGGAAGCAGGAGGAGGTAGAGTCCATGGCTGCTTAATTAGCAGGAGCTCAGAAGCATCTGGGGCCAGAGTTCTCCGTGGAAGTGCTTTCAAAACAAAGATGTGAGGAACATCAAGGAGCTGCCCTGTCTGAGCCCACACCTCCCAAGAGCTAATAACATGGAGCTCAGCCTGCTCTTTCAACTGTGATTTTCAGCATAAAACCCAAGAGCTCCTGTGTTCTGGAAAGAAATTGCGAGCCTTTCCTCCCTTTAAAAAACACACCGTGGCTTAAACAACACTCTGTAGTTTTAAGCACTCAGGTCGGGTTGTTCACACCATTAGTTTCTAGGATGTTGCGGGAAGCAGTGAACCCTGTCCCTGCGGGTTTGTACCAGGGGCTGGACGTGAGCAAGCCCTCTCCATAGCGTGGCCTTGCTTGAAACATACTAGCTTCTGTAACTGTTTTGGAGATAATCTCATTCCTTGCCAATGCCAGAGGTAGGTTTAGGCTTCCAAAGAGTTATTTTCTTGAATTATTTTATATCAGGTGCCGAATAACAGAATGAGCACCAACACTGGTAAGTCACGGCGAGCACATTAAATACGGGTACTTTTCCGTTGAATAGGTGTTTGTGATTTACTGAAGTTTCTCTGAATTCAGCTGATTCTCACCTGTCAGCAACAGCATCTAAGCATGAGGATAGGAACAACTATTTTTTTCACCCAGAAGTGAAACTTCTTCTGCGCGTGTACCCTCCGTCAGCCTCAGCTAGGACTGAGTTTCAGGATCTTGCTATCTTGTCAGGTGCAGATAAATGGCAGCTTTTGCCCGATTGGTGGGAGCTGTTGACTACACGGCCTCATCTGAAAGCTCTTCTTGGGGCGCCTGGGCGGCTCAGTGGGTTAAGCCGCTGCCTTCGGCTCAGGTCATGATCTCAGGGTCCTGGGATCGAGCCCCGCATCGGGGTTTCTGCTCGGCGGGGAGCCTGCTTCCTCCTCTTTCTCTCTCTGCCTACTTGTGAGCTCTCTCTCTCTCTCTCTCTCTAATAAATAAATAAATAAAAATTAAAAAAAAAAAACTTGAAAGCTCTTCTTAGGTTTTTCACTTTCTACTCAACTTTAGTACTACCATTAGTCTCCTTGTAAAAAGTTAGGTTCTCACTAATGTATTTTTCAACCGACACACAAAGGTGGAAAACGTGTTGTTACAGTTCACCAGCGTGTCAGAGGACCCCCCTGTCGATAGTGCGCAGGTATGCACATGTGTGTGCAACTGCACATAATACGCGTTCTAGGGGCACACAGCTGTCACATCGCCGGGGGCCTCCAGCCAGGAACGGTCTCGCTGCAGCCTGGCCCTTTGTGCAAAGGTTGGTTCAATGTCCCCATTTAGTGTAGAGCAGCCACAGTTTTGCGGTTTCTCCCTTGACTCTGTTTTCTTCACGATTCAAGTCAAATGTTAAGAGGCCACCTGAGCCCCTCAGCCTTGATGGGCTGCAGGGTCTGGCGTCTGCCTCCAAACTTTACCAGAGGCGGAGCTGTGGTTTTGCCCACTTGGCACCTTTCATTAGGCCCCTTTCAACCTCACCAGCGGCCATCACACGAAAGGGGAAAAGCAATACCCTCCATCCAGCACGTTCCCTCAAAAACTGAGCCTTTCAGAAAGAGTCTAAATTTAATCCTGTCCATCCGAGGAGTCAGACCATGACTAGCAAACATAAAATTCAAGACAGTCATGCTGAATTTCTTGCAGAAGAACGGTTTCCAGCAGACTGCCTACAGACAGGTTTCCTTGGGAGAAACGGGAAAGGCATCTTGGGGGCAGTGAGTTCCCCGTCACTGGTGCTGTGTAAGCTACCGTGCCCCTGGGCCAACGGCACCCGAGCGTGCGTCATCAGTGGGGTGAGATGTTCTTCTGACCCTGCCGAACTTGGCAGCCTGTGGGGTCTGTGGTCTCGCTCTGAAGGAGACGCACGAAAGGTCGCTGTGTTCCAAGGGCACGTCTGAGGATTCGACCGTGCTCCTGGGCTCCTAATGTTTTATAATCTGGGGCACCGGGAGCAGTCAGTGTGGTACCCACAGCTCCCGTTTTCCCATGTAGAGTGAGTGTTTCCTCACCTTGGTGATCATTGATCATTGATGAGAAATATTTAGTCTAGAGGCCAAATGGCTCAGAAAGGCAAAGAGGGAGGAAACAATGCGGAGAAATAGGGCGTCTCAGACCAAGCTGATGGCGTGTCCCAGGGCTCCTCGAAGCTGCGGGTGGTTTCTCCAATCACCAGCAACCACAGCCTGAGCTGCCCCAGACGGGGAGCAGCACTCCAGGACAGAGGGAAGGAAGGAAAACCACCATGTCCACGGGGCCATGCTTCCTCCCATTCTTCCAGAACTTTCTAACTATCGGATGGACTTTTAAGATTGTTGCCACCCCAGCTGCAAAAAACTCTTGACTGTAATGAAGGATAATTGTCCCAATCGTCCAAAACACGAGTCCACTGGGACAGCTCCTTCCCGATGGGCAAACTGTGTGACTGTGGGCAAGTTACCGTAGTTCCTCGGTTTAAAAGGGCACGTTATTACCTCCAAGGTGGAAACGGGAATAAGAAACACCAGAACCCAGAGCGACTGCGTCAAACACATAGAAGACGCTTCCCTGCTGGCAGCTCTCCCGTTCTCTGGGCTCCGTGTCGGTCTGATTGCTCCGTCCCGCAGACGCGGAGCCGACTGTGGAGTGGCGCCGCTGGGCCTGGCAGCTTCCAGGAGAATGGGCTAGACCGGGAGCCGCTGTTCGTTACGTGTGTGACCTCAGAGAAACCCTTGATCCAAAGGCTCCGTTCCTGACCTGCGACATGAGGACAGTAAAATGATCTGCTGCCTCAAGCGTCTGGGGCATAAACAACAGTGTTCATCCCACGCTCACCGCCTGAGAAACGTGAGCTCAAAAGCTAATCCCTTCTCTATAACTGACCCAAGAAAGAATAGTGATGATGGCAGAACAATAGGGTGAGCTTTATAAGGTCTCAATTGAGTAAAACTGTGGAAGAACGCGTGCCTTTAGCAATATTCACTATAGCTTTTATAAATGCCATTTTTATATTAATGCTAAAAGATTTATTTGACATCAAGTTGCTCAAATATATGTACTTTTGGCATTTAAATTAACTTCTTGTCCCAAACTCTAAATGGGGAAATATGTCACCTTTTCTCAAACAATCAAGGCTCATTGTTAATTCCAAAGTTAATGACATTTCAAGGCTATTTCCGTATATTGAAGTGTTATATCTACATCTGTCGCCCGTCTCTCCTGGAATGATTAAAAGTTGCCTCGTTCATATTAGGTGTTGATCTTGACAGGTAATTCAAGAAGTATCGTGGCAGCCGCTGAAGCTGGAAAGGAGACTTGTCATTGCTGCAAGTTCCCGCCAGGCTCAGAGCAACCTCCTTCCTTGTTGCAGAGTTTCCTGTGGGTCAACAACAACCTCCAGGGTCACCAAAGACCCATTCTGTCCCCAAACTTCTAGGCTTTATCTGCTGGTGGAAGGAGTTCCAACTGTCCCTGCTCACCCTGTAAAAATACTTCCCAGTTTTCTTTCAAAACCAGACACACAAATTTGCCATTTTAATTTCTGTCTTTCCGTCTGGCATCTCTGATCCAAATATCTTGAGAGAAGTAGCAAACGTGAGCGAGGGGGCATCCTGGGCCGGTAGGCAGTTTGCTTTGCTGGAACAATCTGTGTCCTCTGATGGACCAGCTTAGGAAGGAGGCAAGTTACTGAGAGAGATTATTAACACAACATCGTCGGAAAGTGGGGTCCAAGAATGATACTGGATTTAGATGATACCCACATCCTCGGGGTGGGATACCAGTCATATCAGAAGACTGGACAGACAGAGGACGCGAGGTTGCCTCATGGAATGTTTTCCCCACATTCTGCCATGGACTGTGTTTCAGTTTTTAGTATCATGGAGGAAAAAATGAGTTAGTTTGTGTAAAAGTATTTGAAAACCTTAAAACTCTATACAGAGTGTAATTACTTGAGAAAAACTCTATAGCATCTATGGAAGCAAAGCACATTTGTTTGCAAGAGTCAAGCACGGTTCATCAGCCCGGGCCCTTCTCCCAGCAATCCCGGTGGAGGAAGCCGTGGGGGGTCACAGCTCTGATCAAGGAAAGATGTACCTTAGAGGATGACGCTTGTCACGAGCATCACAGTAGAAGCACCATTCATGAAATTTCTACTCTTTCTGCCCCCAGGACTGACAAGATACAGAATCGGAAGGATGCCCTAGGGCGCTTGGGTGGCTCAGCCGGTAAAGCGTCTGTCTTCAGCTCAGGTCCTTATGCCAGGGTTCGGGCATCGAGCCCCACATCAGGCTCCTTGCTGGGCGGGGAGCCTGCTTCTGTCTCTGCCTGCCACTCCCCCTGCTTGTGCTTGTTCTCTATGTGCCTCCCTGACAAATAAATGCAATCTTTAAAAAAAAAAAAAGAAAGAAAGAAAGAAAGAAAAAGAAAGGGCTCCCTAGAAACAGGGTGCACCCCCCGCCGGCGGCGTCGCTCTGACCCGTGGGAGAGCCCCTTACGAGAGCATCTGCCTATTTCGGAGTGAAAGGGCTTTACTCGGGGACACCTGCTCCACCCAGTCCCGTCAGAGATTTCCACCACGACCTTTCCACACCCAAAGAGCGTTACCTCGTAATGAGGGCTCAGAAAAAAGGCCTTTGCCTTTAAGGGCCAAAAGTTGAACAAAAGTAGCCACACCTGTTGGTCGGCGTTACTTATACGTACACGCTCCTTGAGTAAGTCCGAACTCTCCCCCTCAGAGCTTGCTGACCGCACGACAGGGACACGAGCTCACCTGCGGCGGGCAGCCCCTCCTGGTGGGCAGGCATCCCGCCACCCGCGCTGGCCGCCGTCTCTCCCGGCTTCCCAGCATCCTGGCCGCCGCTCCCCCGGAGCCGCCTGATGACCGGGCGCCCCGCACAGCCCCCGGGGACGGTGGCGAGTCCACGCATGGAGCTGGAAGCGGCGATTCACGCACAGCCCCGCAGCCCCTATCCGCTCGCAGGACACCGGCCTCCCCACAGCGCGCCCGACGGTGCGTCTGCCCGTTCAGAGGCCTCCGGGCGTGAGGAGGGGCCCTTTGATACCAACACCGACAACCGTCCGAGATGAAAACAGAGAGAGGTTCAGGGAAAAGCCAGAGCCTGTTCCGAGGGAATCCAGGGAAGATGAAAGCGACCAGAACTCCCCCCCGAGAAATGCAGAGAAAGGGGGAGCAGCCTGGTGACGAGAGAAGCGCGGCCGGCCGCCTCTGCTCAGGGGAAGGAGACTGTCGGGCTGTCGGAGGGCTTGGCATCCGGCACGAGGCTCTCAGGGGACGGTCGCTGCCCATTCAGGAGTGGGTCTCATTGGATAGAACATGCGCACTCTTCTCTGGAAATCGTAGAGGTGGGGATATCTGAGGGGGACCTTTAGGTTGGTTCTCTCCGAGGGCAAAGTGGATGTAAGGGCTTCTTGGTAAGCGTGGGGAAAACGATCTAATGTCTCCCCTTGTCTTAGATGGAGGTCCCTCGGGTGGTCCGTAAGCCATCTGTGAGGGGCACCTGCCGAGCCCAGGTACCACCTGTGCCCACAGGCCCTGCCCCCATCCAGCTCCCTCCTCCATGCCCAGCACCTTGCAGACAGGTTCCAAATCCTCGCCACTGGATGAGTCTGCGTAGGAACACTGCATCCTGGGAAGCAGCTTGAATAATGAATGGAGATGATCTGTCTCCATATGACCTATTAAAATTCTATTTATTCTTAAACCTTAGCGACCACAGGTGATTTAACCAGAAGGTGTTAGCGTAGGATAAATACAAGACGGTAAAAATGCCGTAAACCCTTCCAGTGCACATCCTGATCGTCGAGTTCTACAGACACACGCGTTTGAGCTAATATGTGTTGGATCCTGGAGGAGCGTTTGAGTTCATACTCACCTTCCAGGGTTTCGACGCAATTGGCTTCTGTAAATGCAGCTTCGTTTGCTTAACTGCCTCCAGCTGCGGCCACGCATTGTCTAGAACGAACACAGACCAGAAAAATGAAGAAGTGTTTGTTTTGAAAAGTAATGACTGGTTTTTATGATGGGCTTATTAGGGATGGTCAAAGCTGGATTATTAATGAGTATTTGCACATTTATATTGTTTTCAGTTAGCCAGTGTTGGCTGTTCCAGTAATGAAAGGAATTCGATTAAAACATTTTTATTCCATGTGCACACACCTTGTTAAAGCCTGTCAACTAGGAGACTTGGGTGGAGACTGCTCCCGGGGAGCTCTCAGAGTGGCCCGAGACATGGTGGTGAACACGCATTCAGGAAACGTTGCTGAGTGTGAGTCCACACTTGGCAGAAGCAGCTCCATCCGCCGTCTACACCTGTAACCTGCGCACCTCAGCAGGCAGGAAGCCCCTCCTGGACGGAAGGGGCCAGCCACATGGAAGAAGCTTGCTGGTTGGGGACTGGTGGGCTGCACGCTCACTGTGAAGGGTCACCGATGAGCCCCTCTCCTAGAGCAACAGGGCCAAGAACCCCCAGACCTTCAAGAGCACGTTGGCTGCCTGAACCGGACCAGACAGGGCACACGAAGAACTTCAGAGTGTCCCTGTTGCTGCTTCTCCTTTACCAGACATCTCCGATGTGCTGTGTCTGTGCCCTGATTTCAGAACCTGCCGAAGTCACGTTCTGCTGCAACTGGGGCTGAAATGTAAGCCACTCTGTGGAGGGTAGTCACTGACCATGTGGAATGATTCAGGAGCAGGCGTGGCCCCACGTGTGTCCACACACAGCAGGTGTGGGAGGAGGACACGCATTCAGGAGACCGTGCTGGACAGTGACGTGGGACAGGGAGGGAGGACGGAGCAAGACCCGAGTTGATGCTGGGCACAGAGGCTGGAGTCAGCTGTGCTGGACCGCAGTCCTGGGGCCGTCACCATGCCTCCTGGGACTGCCAGGCCTCCTGAGCCGTCAGGATGGCGGGAATGCTGGTCTGGTCTGTGTGCCGGTTGAGAGCACCCAGTGAGAGAGCTTCCCGTGGAAGTGTTCTGGAAATCACTCCGGCCAGTGCGGTGTAAGATGGCCATCGAGATACCCCAGGATGGGCCTCAGGGGTAGCTGCTCTGCTAGGTGTCTGGTCCTTAGAAAGCCACTTGAGCCGTTCCGTGCGGGAGCAGAAGGGGTCTCTCTACAGGTCACGGAGGTTTGCTGTCAGGCTCGGACTTCTCAGAGTCTGTGGTTGGTCACCTCTCGGCCACGGGTCAGTAGATTTGTCTCCGAGGGGGCCACGTCTCAGCCCCACGGCCTCTGCGTAGGACCAATCATATGGGCAAGTGCAAGGTCGGCAATGTGTGTGTGTGTGTGTGTGTGTGTGTGTGTGTGTGTGTGTGTGTGAACGTGTGTGCCCGAGTGTGCACATGACTGGAAAGCTCCAGGTTGTGATTCTCCCTGTTGAATACAATCACGGGTTTCTCATCCCACTGAGATTTCTTTACGGCCCTAATAGAACCTTAGGTATTGGCTAAAAGCAATTATATTTCTAAGATTTATAACTTTGGAAACCAACTCCATTTCATTAAAACAACTTCCGGTCCTGCCACTGCGGAAATCCTGGAGGACCCGTGTGGCTGGCCCTGCCCCCGAGATGAACACGGCAACGCCTCCGGTAGCTGTTTCAGAGCAGAGAGTAATTGTTATTTAGAAGTTCTGTGACACAAAATGACTTCCAAAGTAACTATAATAATCTGATTCCATTCGCACAATTGCTGTCACAAATCCGCGCGTACGTGACGGGTTCTGCTTTGTAAGGATGCACAGTGGCCCCACACCCTCCCAGGTGCAGCGGCCAGAGGGGGATGGAGAATACCGACCGCGGGTTGACCTCGTGTTGTGTTACCCTTTACTGAAAGTCACCGTGAGAGACAAAACATCACCAGACTCGTCCGTCTCTGTCTGTCTCCGTATCCATCCGTCCGCCCGTGCTTCCCGCCCGGTTTTGCGCCGTGGCTCATCATGGTTGTGTGGCAAGTGCACTTTGCCGCCCCCTAACACGGTGTGCTGGGAGCGTTGTGCGAGGTTGGAATAAGACCGGCGGGCTCTGGCTCGGGCCAGCAGGGTCACGGAGGGTGTGACTCGCCCCCACAGGAAAGGGGCAGTCTGCTGGGCAGCGCCTCCCTCCCCGCTGGCCGGGCGCTCGGCGCCTGGTGATGGCCGGTGCTCGGTGAGCACCACAGAGGGGATGAAGGGAGAGGAGTGGACATGCCACAGCCCGGCCTGGGGCTCCCCATGGAAGCGCGTGGGCTGCCCGCGGACTTCCCCGCAGCTCCCGCGGACATACGCACCGCATGGACACGCTCCGGCGTCCCTGCCTCAATTTCCGGCTTCTGCTCACCGAACGAAGCCTTTCCTCCTCCTGAACTCAGAGGCACCGTCCACAGATCAGACCCAAATAGCTGAGCCAGGGTAAAGGCCAAGGGCGACTCTTCTGTTCTAACGTGCGAGCGACCCATCTCCCAGGACTGGGGGTTTACTATGAGCACTGCTAGGGGTGGGACACGGTCCCACTGCTCGTCCCAGGACACGCCCGGACACGAAGGGGAGCACCACCAGCCACCAGCCGCGCACCCGCTCCCCGGCCCTCTGCGTGCTCTGTCTCCTTCTCCAGAGCGTTCGAACCCTGTGTCCCCCCAGCACCAGAATGGGAGCCCCACCCACCTCGTTCATGGACCAGAGCCCTCAGCGCCCAGAGCAGGCCCGCCGCGAGCACTTGTGGACTGCGCGAAGACAGAGTCTCCTAAGCCTGGACGGGACGGCAGGACGGCCAGCTCCCTAGGGACTGGTCATGTCTCTACCTGAGCAGGACTTGGCTGGCAGCACACAGTGGCCCCGGAGATCTGACGCAGGACACGCCAGGGGATGGGGGCTGGACAGGGGAGGTCAGCCCCTCTGTCCTCACCCTGCTGTCTCCCCTACTCCCACTCTCTGTGGCGTTTATTTCACCGTCCAGCTCTTCCTGGGGTAGATACCCGCTGAGTGCCAGCCCCAGTGGGATCACAGAGCAGCCGCTGGAAAGCAGCCCCTCCGTCTGCCTTCCGGGGTCCCTAGCACACGGCAGACACAACCTGGCCGTGCTTCCCAGCTCCTTGCCTCTTGGAGTCATTGGAAAGAACTTGGTTGTGCCACCTTGTGTGTCCCAGATCGCAAGCCCAGAGAGGCTTGGAGAAGAGCGGCGACCATCTGGGACAGAAGAGCTTCGGGGAGCCGTCCAGAGAGGGAAGGGCAGGGCTGGGCCTCGGAGGAGACGGGCAGTGGTGGAGGGCAGGGAGAGAACACGGAGGGAAATACATGGCTGCCTGTGGCTACACGGGGGAGGTGCCAGGACCTGCTGGGTTGGCTGGAGGGGAAGAGCAAGTAAACACAGAGAAGGCGCATTAGAACCCACTGGGGGGTGGGGGGAGGCTGAGGGGTGCGGCCTGGCAAGCCTCCGGCTCTTGGTTTTGGCTCAGGCTGTGATCTTAGGGTTGTGGGATCGAGCCCTGTATTGGGCTCCGTGCAAGGCGTGGAGTCTGCTTAGGACTCTCTCTGCCCCTCACCACACACACACGCTCTCTCTAGAATAAACAAATAAGTAAGAACTTTAAAAAAAAAAAAAAAAAACCCACTGCGGATACCAGAGCACCAGGGTGGTTCTAAACAGACCCCATTAGAAGGAATAAGCCCAGAACTATTTTAAAAATCTTTCAGAAGCCACGGGAAGGACTCCAGAGTGGGATGTGTCACGGTGTCCCACGCCCAGGTGCGGCGTGGACCTAGGGGAGGCTCTTGAGTCGGGGTCTTTATGTGACTTAAGAGAGACAATGAAGATCTAAAAGCAACACTTGCCAAATACAAAGGAGCCCCCTGCACCGGACCGAAGGACACTCCAGGACACTGGAAAGAGCACTGGTGAGAGCCGGCGTGGGGTCTCCTGATACCTCGTGAAGGAACTTGCCCATTTCAAGGATGGCGGCCTCCATCTGGCTCATGGTGGAGCCCCAAGAACATAAACGTTCTGCACTTTTCTGCCGTGCTCTGTCCTAACTGCAGTCTCCAAGGTCCTCAGGAAACGAAGCAACAATCTGGCTGGTTGCCCAGTGCTGCCGTGAAACAGAGAAGCAGGGATGGATGTGGAATGGAAGCCCCAGCCCAGAAGAGCAGGGACACCCCTGGAGACCAGCACAAGGGCCCCGGGGCAGCCTCGGCCGGCAAGGGCGTCCAGAGGAGGAGAGCCAGGAGCAGGCCTGGAGGGAGTCTGATGGGTACACTGTTTGCAGAAGAGAACTAGACCGGCCAGTGAAGCCTTTCCGGGCCCACTGCCGCCTGCGGGGCTGGTTAACGACGGGAGGGTCCCTGCAGAAGCCGCTCGGGATCCCAGCCCATTGCCCTCCATCCCGCTCACCTCCCAGCCGTGGAGGGGTCCTGTTGGCTCCAGCGCAGAACCAGACTGGACCCGGGCCTGGCTGAGAATCGCCACTGCGCTCCGCGGCATGTTAGAAATCCATTTTTGTCCGCAGTAGCTGGGGGAAAATGTGTAATTAAATTATTTCCCCATTTTAAAGTATCTGTTTGTCTTTCTCATGTGGAACAGAGGTTTATTAAACCCTCCCTGCCCTCACTGCAGAATTCCAGAACGTTTGGAAAACATTCCTTAGAGCCACGCAGCAATAATTAACAGCCCAGGAAGTGCTGAGCAGGGAGCGGCCGGTGACAACGCAGCCTGATGTTGGCAGAACACGATCAATCACGGAGCCACCCGTCGCGCAGAGATTTACGCTCCGTTATCACAACGCGCTGATGAGGCCCTGCTGGTCCTTTACGACGTGCGCTAAGTGCCTCCTTCCCCTAAGCGCACCAAGAGGAGCAGACAGAAGGCTGCGAACGCAGCTTCCTAATGCGATCGCTCTCGCCCCCGCTCGCCGGGGCTCTCCAAGCACAGCCGCATCCTGGAGAACGCGCCGCACCTCTCCCCTCCCCAGGACGCAACCACACCAGGACCCAACCCGGGCACAGGTGGGCTGCTGGCCGTCCAGGGCCTCGAGTCCACCGGGAGAAGGTCCGGGCTGAGCCAGGAGGGGTCGGTGCAGGAGTGCGGGGTGTGCAGCTGCCTGCGGGGCTCCTCCTTGCCGTGGCCAGTCCGCACCAGCTCCACCTGCTCTGTGGCCCGGCACCCTACGGTCTGCAAGGAGGCGCCCCAGTTCCTAGCCAGTCGGCCGGCTGAGCCTGGTGGTTCTCTAGTGTCCAGGGAACTTCACCGGAGGAAGGGAGCCCACCCACCGTCCACCACCGGCCTGCACAGCTCAGTTGTCCTTTCTTCCCACAGGCTCCCGCTGTGTATGAAAACCAGTATGGCCGTAAACTAGTGTCCTCCTAAGTGTGGTGCACACAGTGGGCCCCGGACACAAGCCTCTTCCTCATGGAGATGACTCAGTAAGCCCCAGCTTCGAATGCTGCCCCCGTGCCTGCAGGGACCCGCCGAGCGAGCAGAGTGGGAGCGGGAGGTGTGGGGACAGAGCCCGCTGGCGCCGGATACCCGCGCTCTGGGTGAGCACAGTGTAGTGGAAAGGGCCGGGTTTGCGCTGTTAGAGTTACATCGTCTGTCCTCCGGTGTTATCTGCTACAGACCCAGCATGTAGCTACGTACAAGGAACCACACCGTGTGACCAGACCCAAACAGAAGGGAGCAGAGGGAGAGAGGAGCAGCGGGGGTTGGAGAGGAAGGTCAGGAAGCCTGCCCACACGGGCGTTGGGGCCACAACGCAGGTCTCGTGCTTCTAACACTAGGAGAAACCTCACTGAGAAGAAGCGTGGTCAAAAAGACAACTGGTTTCTGGGAAGTTGCATCCCATACAGTTCTCCCTTAGTTAGCCAGTGCACGGGGGACAGGGGGTTGGCGGGGCACAGAAGCCGCTGGTCAGTCGGGCACAAGAGGAGAAGGGAAGACCCTCCCCTTCCCCGCGCGTTCGTCTTGCGGAATAGCCAGTGTCCTGACGTCCTCATCTCCTCTCACGACCGAACCCGCCTGCTCCCCCAGGAATCTAGGAATTTGACATTGGGTAGCCACGCCCTTGCCTGTGGGTCTGGACTTGTGGACAACATTTTCTATGGAAAGGCTCATGTTTTTATACTTGGAGGAAGGGTCTGCACAAAGACTGAGATCGAAGCTTGGAGTCAGAGCTGTTTTACTAGACCCTGGGCTGCGCCCTTTCCCCTCCAGCAGAGCCGTAGGGAGACAGACAAACCGAGACAGAAAGGTGATCTAGAGAAAGAGCCGATGGGGCTTTGTGTCCTGAAGACAGGGCAGCCCTGCGTTCACGCATCAGCCCCGCTCCCGAAACGGAGCCAGGCACCTCGCGATCACCCCAGTCCTCTCAGGTCTCGAGTTCTGTGACACAATCTTCCAGGATTCGAATCCTCAGTCACTCTGGCTAGAAAAGCCACCTCTGAATCAATAAATCAATCCAAACCTGGCCGACCCCTTCTTGCACACGTCAAGTTATTAAAATGGATAAGCTTAGCCTGAGTCCTGGCAGAGCCAACAATCCAGACGAGGAGTGGACGGCGGCCATGCCGAGTGTCCCCCACATGTGTGCGGAGCGGAGGCACAGGGGCCACCGGGGAAGGGCGTGGGGGGACCCGGCATGGGGGGCCAGCTCGTGAGGCAAGGAGGGGAGACTGGCCGCGGCAGGGAGAGGACGTCCTGGAGGAGGCAGGCCGCGGACTTTGATGAATGAGGACGGAGGTGAATCAACAGAGCAGACCCTAGAAGCTCGTTAGCCGGGAGGTACGGTTGGGCAGGTTCTGAATACAGAGGCTACCTCGGGAATCTGCGTCATTGGTCACAGCGGGGAGGACATCCCGGAAGTCTGGCCACCCTCCCCCCTTCCTGACGGCGCCGGCAGACCACGTAGGTCGCTCTTCCCTGTTGAGCCCAGGTTCGGCCACCAAATCCCAGGAGCGATGGGCAGTTTTGAGTTGAAGGCGGCCTGACCCCTCTCTGTGCAGCCAGCCCCACGCGGTCCACGGAGAAGAAGCCCCAGGTGAGGAGAAGGAGCCGGCAGTCCAGAGAGGAGGTCACACCTGAAGGTCAAGACAAGCCGAAGACTCGGACCGGGTGTGGAGTCGTGTGGGAAATCCGCGCCCCTCCACCCGCATCCGCCGCCGGCTTTGTCTTACCGAATGCCGACCTGATTCTGCTCCGGACCCTCCACAGCTCCCTGATCCTTGAAGAGGCACATGGGGTTCCCAATGTGTGCCAGTCCGTGGCCCCACAATGTCACCGCAGCACACAAAGCCAGCCCTCCCGAGTCCTGTTTCCTCGTCAAGACATGCCCACAGCTGCGTCAAGCCGACCCGTGGCCCGAGGTCCAGACCTAAGTCCCTGCATCCTGGCCTGCTGGCCCAGCCCCACACGCCAGCCACTGCTGAAGGGTCATTGGGTCTGGACGTGACACTGACTGCTGGTCCTAATTACTCATGGACAAAGATGTTTTCCCCTGAATGAGGGTAAAGGATTCACTTAGGCCAGTGCAACCGCTCAACCCAGCTCCTGAGTTAAGTCCCTAAAAACCCCCTCTCTTACACCAGACTCCTTTTTGTATCACAGAAAACAAGCTAGGAACACGTCTCTCGGGACTCAGGTCTCAGGACTCATCATCAATTCTGAATGATGTACGGAGGTATTTCGCCAATTCTGAGCAGATGCAGATAAATTCACATTTTTCCAGAGGGCTCAAAAAAATTATCGACAGTGGGAATAAAGTGCTGGAAACCTCTCTCCGTGTATATTTTTATGTTATTTTTATTGAGGTATACATTTTTTTAATTAGTCACTTGCCTCTCCTTAAATACATAGAGCATGACATCGCCTGTCATTTAACCTTTTGATTTTTTCATTCCAAGTCAAGGAATAAACCCAAGCACTTACAAAAGCTAGCTTCTCTTCATAGTTTACTTCCTTTTAAAGTACTTTCCTACCTTTCCAGGCTCTGAAGATGAAATTAGAAGTCATTTTGTTCCTGCATATTGGTAATGAATAATTATGCTGTCAGGCGGTACGTAACTATTAATTACATGACTGCCTTTTTATTTCAAGGAGTTATTTAATAATTTTTTAATAAAGAGTTACATATGTCAGTCTCTTAAAAACATATCAATCAATGTTATTTTCCAAGGTAGAGGATTGTCATAACCTCGGGAAGATTCACTTGGTCTGTGATTACAGACTTCCCCTGTGCGTGCTCCGCCGCGCAGAGAACTGTCAGCGCCCTCTGGAAAACCACCAGCTCCCGGACAGCCCCGCCTCCCTTTGTGGACAGGAGGGCCGGGGGGCCTCGACCATGTGCGTGATGGGTGTGAGTCAGATCACCTGCTGGAAAGCCGTCCTGCAGAAAAGCAAGGGGTGCCTGGGGTTCCATCGGAAAGCATGGGGGAAGATCTGGAATGGCCTCTAGTGGTTAGAAGTGGAGGCTGTCTGGGTTCTCACATCTTCCGCTAGCCGAGTTACCTCGGGCAGAGCGAGCCCCTTGCTGTCCTTCATTTGCATGCAGTCCCGTGTAGGATGACAAGGACAGTAGCGTTCTTCGGGGAGCAGAGGCCATCGTTCATCTACTGTGCTCTGCAAATACCAGCTGGCGTTAGGACATGTCTTTGCCTCAGGCCGGATACCCTTAAGGATAAAAGAAGCTTGGTCCCTGGTTCTCATTTGAGCTTCCCATCTAGGCCAGCAGACGCGAGACCCATCCACAGAGCGGGAAATCTCCACTGGAATTGCTGGTTCTTTCGTGACAGAGAAGGCCGTGGGGGGACGTGGGGCCGGGGGCAGAGGAGTCTGCGGAGATGGGGGGATGTGCTGCCTAGAGTGGAATCCCATGGTTAGTAACAAAGACATGGGCTCACGGGGGCTATGTGCAATCTGGTTCATAACAAAACGTTCCCCAAGTAACACTGTTGATTCTCCTGCTTGAGTCAACGAGAGTAAGCTTTACGTGAGGTTCCAACCACAGTCGATCGCACTCTGTGTGGAAGCGCACCTGAGCTATAGCACATGCGCCTCCGAAATTCACCACGTTGAGTGTGCAGGTGTTTTAGGAAATGTATAGGGTTCAACCATCATTGCCACTCAGCTGCCACCAAGCCAGAAAGTCCCTTTGCCCCCACTCGCAGTCAGTCCCTATTCCCGCCCTCAGCCCAAGCAGCCACCAATCCACTCTCTCTGTTTGTCTCTTCTGGACGTTTCGTGTAAATAGAATCAGGCGATGCACAGGGTCTCGTTCTGCCGGCTTTCACCCTGCGTGCTGAAGCCCCATTTACCAGCTGCGGAGGTGTTCACGGGACAGATGCCCCCTTTCGTCTACCCCCCAGCGCTGGCGGACATTCTCATTGACCCCAGCCCTCACACGTAACGAACAGAGCCTCCGCAGACATTCCTGCCCATGTCTCGCTTCGGCAGTGTCTGTCCCCCTTGGAAGACTCCTCCGTGTGCAATTCCTGTGCGTGACGGCGAGAACGTATTTAACAATTTCAGAAACTACCAAACTATCTTCCAAAGTAGCTACATTCTTTGGATTCCCAACAGAAATGTGCGAGGTTTCCAGTATCTCCATATTCTATCCAATACTTGGTGTCCCCTGTCTTTTTAATCAGAGTCGTTCTACTGGGAGAGTAGTTCTATCTTATTATGATTTTATTTGCATTTCCCTAACGACTAATGACTTTAAGCATCTTTTCATGTTCTTATTTGCCGTCTGTGTGTCATCTTTGGTGGAATCAGTACTCAAAATTTGTCATTTTTTATTGGATTTTGTCTTACTATTTAGTTGTAAGTTTAGTTCTTTAGTTGTAAGGTTCTTTATATATTCTGGATAAAATCCTTTTCAAATATGATATCAAAAATCAAAATACTTTCAATTTGAAGCTTACTTTTTCATTTCCTTAATGGTGTTTCTTGAAACGTGAAAATTTCAAGTTTTGACGACGTCTAATTTTAAGTTTTTCCTTCTAAGGATAGTGCTTTTGTGTTGTATCTAAGAATTATCTGCCAAGTTCAAATTAATGAAGCTTTTTTACTATGTTTCCTTCTAGCAATTTTAATTTTTCAGCTATTATCTTTAAGTCTATGATCCTTCTCAAGTTGATATTTGTGTGTAGTGTGAGGTAAGAGTCTCAGTACTTTTTTTTTTTTGCATTTAGTAATCATATGATTATGGAAAAGGCCATCCTTTCCCTATCAAATTGTCTTGGCATGATTGTAAAAATTAGTTCCCTGTAAATTTAAGTATTTATTTCTGAACACTCAGTACTATTCAATTACTTTAGATTATTGTGCCTTTATACTAAGTTTGAATTCAGTCACTGTAAGTTTTCCAACTTTGTTCTTATTTTGCGGAATCATTTTTGCTATTAGGTCCTTTTCATTTCCATATGCATTTTAGGATCAACTTGTATTTTTCTACCCAAAAAAAAAAAAAAGTGTTCTGGGATTTAAGAGGGATTGCACTGAACCCATAGACCAATTTGGGAAAAATTGCTATCTTGACATTATTGAGTCTTTCAATCCATAAGCATGAAATATCTTTTTATTTACTTAGATATCCTTTAATTTCTCTCAGCAATGTTTTGTAGCTTCCAGCATACAAGTCGTGCCCTTTTATTAAATTTATTCCTAATTATTTATTTTTTGTTGCTCTTATAAACAGAGATTGTTACTAACATATAAAAACACAATTGATGTGTCTCTATTAATCCTGTACCCTATAATCTTGCTAAAGTCACTTATTCTAGTACTCTTTTTCCACCAATTCCATCACGTTTCTATGGAGACAATACTGCCATCTGCAAATAAGACAGTTTGATTTCTTTCTTCCCATGCTGGATGCCTCGATTGATTTATTAGTTAGTTTTTGGTTGTTTTTTGTTTTTATCCTTGTGCTTATCACATTAACTAGACCCAGCAATGTAATGTTGAGTTTAATGTTGAATATAATGTGAAAGCGTCCATCTTTCCCTTGTTCCTGACCTGATGAGAAAGCATTCAGTCATGATGATAAACTTTGGCATTTGTGGGTTTCATATTTGTTCTTTCTCAAATGGACAAAGTTCTGTTCTACTCATGGTTGCTGAGAGAGTCTCTCGTGGATGAGTATCGGATTTTGCTGAATTCTTTTTTCTACATTTGCTGTGGTGATCAATTGTTGACCTTTATTTGATTAGTATGATGCATTATCTAATTGATGTTCATATTTTAAGCCAACTTTGTATTACAAGCATGAATCTCATCTTGTCCTGATATATGTGTCCTTTTTATATGGTGCAGGATTCAGTTTGATAATATTTTGTTTATAGTTTTTACATCCGTACTCATGGGGATGTTGGTCCATCGTTTTCTTTCTTGCCATAGCTCTGTACTCAGCATCCGTAAACATTGGAAATATTGGCTGAGGAAATAGTTGCTTCTACTTCCTTGATATTCTGAAAGCTTTTGTGGAAAATGGCAATTATTTCTTCTTTAAATATTTAATAGAATCAGGTGATACCATCTGAACCTAGACACTTCTTTGTGGAAAGATCTTTTTAATTATTAGTTTACTTTTGTTACCTGTTATAGGTCTATTCAGGTTTTCTGTTCCTTGTTCAGTAACTTTAGCAATGTGTGCATTTCCATGAATTACCCCATTTCTCTAAGTGGTCCATTTTGAGGGATAAAGATACTCATAAAATTCCCTTATGATCCTTTTAATTTCTACACATTGGTTTTAATGTCCCTTCTTTCATTCCTTATATCAGTAATTTGAGGATTTTGTGTTTTTTCCCTTGATCAGCCTATCTAAAGACCTGTCAGTTTTGTTGGATTTCTGTTCACTTTCTATTTCACTGAATTCTGCTCTAATCTTTATTCTGTGTTACTTTATTTCATTTTGCTCTGCTTTTTCTATTTTCTTTAGGTGGCAGTTTGGCTTACTGATTTGGGGACTTTCTTCTTTTCTGATAGAAGTGCTTAAAACTATCAATTGACCTTTAAGTACTGTCTTAGCTTCATTCCAGAAAGTTTAATATGTGATACTTCTGCCTTCATTCACTTAAGTCTTTTCTAATTTCCCCTGATTTCTTCTCTGATCCATGATTATCCAGATGTGCATTGTTTGACTTCTGCTTATTCAGGGATTTCCAGGTTTCTTTCTCTCACTGATTTCTATTCTATTGTGGTCAAGAATATACTTTGTGTGGTTTCAATCCTATTACATTTATTGAAATTTGTTTTATAACCTAGCATACTGTTTTGTCAGATGTTTCATTTGTATTTGAAAAGAATATGAACTCACAGTTATTACGTAGAATATCTATATTTGTAAATTAGATTCAATTAGTTTATACTGTTAAGTCTTTTACTTACTTGGTAATTTTCCACTGAATTGTTCTATCAATTAGTAATACAGCAAATGTAGCTCTCTTGGGCTGCTGTTTGCATTGTATGTATTTTTTCATTCTTTTTTCTTAACTTATTTCAATCGATGGTGTGTATCTTGTAGCAGCTTATATTTAAATCCATATTTATCTGCACTGAGTATCCCTGCCCTTTTATTTGGGTGATTAGACCATTTATATTTAATGCAATTATTGATATGGTTGGATTTGCCTGTGTCATTTTACTATTTTCCTGCCTTTTTCATTTCTCAGATCTCTCTTTAAATGATTTAATGAATTACTTTAATTCCTTTGCTGACAATTTCACATCATCCATTGTTCCAAATTACCTGAGCCACTGAGTACAATCAAGAGGCTCCAGATCTTCACAGCTTGTCCTACCCTGGCAAAACCTCCACCAGCAGCAGAGTGTGGGGGGAAAGCAGTCATATTTTTTTTAAGAGTTCATTTATTTATTTGAGAAAGAGAGGCAGAGGCAGAAATAGCAAGCAGGGAGGAGAGGGAGAAGCAGGCTCTCCATTGAGCAGGGAGCCCAATGTGGGGCTCGATCCCAGGACACTGGGGTGATGACCTGAGCCGAAAGCAGATGCTTAACCCAGTGAGCCACTCAGGCACCCAAGGAAAGCAATTTTAGAGTTGTTTTTTGAAGAGAGTATTTGATTGTCCCCTAAAGTGGACATTGCCAGGAGTCCTGCCTACTCTTTTTTTTATTTTTAGTGGTTTTAATTTTTTGTTGTTGCTATTAGACTTGATGCAATGTACTTTACTAAAGCAAAGCCCTTATCCTGCCTATTTAATTCATTGAATGACTGTTAATCACTAACTATCTCAGCCTTGGTAGGTGACATTTCTTGTGACCTAATTTTAAAACTTTGTGGCATTGATGTCTAGAAAAACTGACTTGTTGTTAAAAATTACTTTGAAAAATGATGACAAAAATGGTTTTTGATTGACTATATCAGTGTTTCCTATAAAGATATGAGTTTTCAGGATCAACAGGGTTTTCTCATTCTCTTAAGTCTGTTGCCACTATATGACTATCTAAATACTTGATTAACAGTAAATACTATAATATCCATCAAACAATTCAATGTCTAGTTGTTGAATATTAAAAAGAGATGATACTAATGGTGATAGATATTTTTTAAATAAAGTTAGAATCATGAGATCTTAAATTTAAAAACAGCTCATATATAAGTCCATTTTTCTTCAAATTTATAGAGCAATTATATGACTGGTCTGTGGGCACATGTTAGAACAAAGACTAGGAGTCAGACATACCCGTTTGGGCAGGCAATAGGTGTTCTTTAAGAGATAAATAAGGAAATGTAAATGTCCAGGGCCCGACAGGGATGGTGAAGAGCCCAGAACGTGTAATACACAGGAGCCACTGTCAGGGACAGGAAGGTGGTATTATCCGAACTCAGAGGCTCTGATGCCAAGGGAGAAGAGGCACCCAGAAGGAAGCCAGGATCTCAGAAGAAGGAACATAGCAAGTGTTGAGCAGAGGCCAGTGAGGAAGTCACCAGCACTGTCCCCTGAAACAAGTCTGCTAGTGCGAATGCCAGAGCCGGCAGAACCCAGAGGTGAGGCGACCCTCGGAGGTCAGCTTGCCAGGATGCAGAGCACAGGGCAGCAGGCAGAGAAGCCATCTGGATGGGCAGGCGGAGAGCCCCGGCACTGCTCATTTATTGCCATAAGCATGAAGTAGTTTGTTGCTGTTGCTGTTTCCTGGATGAAACATTCACGTTTTCAACACAAAGGAAACACGGAGTGCCATCGGCAGAGGTACTTTTGAGTGATGATTGTGCACTCCCACTGCGGTCCTCTACTGAAATGTAAGCCGCCATCAATGTCTTTCCTATATGGTGGCAAGAAAAATGGGGGAAATGTGTAATTAATCAGCTTAAAATATAGCTGCCTCGGTCTTCAGTTCTGAAGCAGATTACAAAGTCTAAATGTGTACGTCTCATTTTCTTTCTCCACTAGATTTGTAAAATTTCCCTTACACTTTGCCAGCCCCTCAGCTGGTGAGACTTTGACTGCAACTGGTGGGATGACCTGAATCGTCACCCCCACGGGGTTCCATCCTTGGTGGTCTGCCCGTATTGGGGCCACAGTTTCCCAATGACAGACACGAAGGATGTGGGAGTGCTGGTGGATTTTATGTGTTCCCAACATCAGTGTCTTGTGGGTGGGAGCACCCCAGTTTCCACATGGGTGGGTTCTGGCACGCAGGGCAATGACCTCTTCTCTGACAAATGTGCAGGGACTAAGGAGCTGAAAAGGTCTTAGCCTCCTATTTAGAGTAACCTTGGCCATGCTCTCTGAGACCAAAGACTCCTTTGGTCACTAACATTTTGGATCCACCACACCTAGGGGTTTGGGACTAGGAAAAAAACGCTCTAGCTGAGGTGTGACCGTGAGAAGTGTCACACGCACCTTCCTCAGGACCCCTCTGAGGGAGACGGCGCAAACCTCTGGCCCTGAGTGTCCATTCAGTCACGCCTGCAACTGAAAAAAGACCAGTGAGCCCTGGGTCTGAACGATGTCTCCACAGTCAGAGGGCCACAGGGCCTGGTGGGGGGAAGGCATCCTGAGCCCACACGTGCCACCGTAGGAGGGGAGGGCGCCTCCATGGACATGGCCAGGAGGGGCAGAGCACGCCCAGTGGGGACCTGGAGGGCACAATATGCCTTCTGATTCCTTCCAGAACTCTCCTCTGCTCCCTCCTTCCACCATTTCAAGTTGGCACCATGTCCCAACAGCAAAAAATAAAAATGAAACATTATTTTTTTTGTTTTTCTCTACCCATCTGCCACACACCCATCTCGGTAGATGGAAGCTCAAAGGGGCCAGCAGTGAGGTTCTACTATGTGGTTTCTCTCAGCACAGAAAATCCTAGAGATCTGGTATTCATCTACCCCTAAAGGAAAAAAGGGCATTTGTATACAATTCTTCCATAAAATCCTGAAATAGACACATTTTCTTCCTGCAGAAGCACATGGAGAGAACCTATTTTCTTATCCTACTAACACGAGACAACAAAATCCCAACATTTTTGTTTCATTCACTTGTTCACTCATTTCTGTCACTTAAACCCTAATAGCAACACTTCCAAGTTTTAGTAACTGTCAGAATTTGATCCAGTATTTAGGAAAATAAAATCTGCTTTTTAAAAATTGTATGATGTTCAAATTAAAACCCAGACTGATGTATCCAAATGTATTTGCTTTGCTTGGTTCAAAAGTCCCAAGGAGGAGATGGTGGTCTAAGGAGAAAATATTATTTTGCTCTTAAAACTGCAATAAAAGCTGTGGTTTGATATTCTCATGATATAGTATAATCACCTTTTTATATTTTACTCGTCCTAAAACAATAGTCTTACTTTTTACAATTTTAAGTTGGTGACATCTGTACAAAAATACACATTTTCCCCTCAAGAAAATGGAAAGGTTCTACTCTGTTAGCAGCTCTCAGGCCCGAATTAACGTGTCTGTCTGTGCGCCGCATCGATGATGGACATTCGGACTTGAAGGTATAATTTCCAGTAAAGAAAAGTCATTTTATTTCTATCTGAATAAGCACTCTGTCATACTAACCGAGTCAAACAAAGTTATTATCTGGCTTTTTGCCAAGGTGTGAAAAATAGAAAGGTCATATTTTTAATAGCTTTGTACTCTGTAGTAATCAAATTTGTAAGCCTGGAGAAATGAACTCCTTGAATCCGCCAGAGCCCCCGCACGTGGCTCACCACCGGCGTGTGGCGCTCAGGGGACACAGGGCGCTGCCGCAGCCTGTCCAGGTGGGGGGCCGGCACACGGAGGCGGCGTGTTCTCATCGAATGGCAGAAACCAGCTACTAAGAGTCGTGTCTACTCATCTCTACCTTTGAAGGCTGCACCAAAGCTGAGAGCCAGTCAGGTCTCACCCCGTGGAGGAACAAGACGACAGCAAATCCGGACGCACTCCAGTGTCCGTGGGTTACCTGAATCAGGATTCGTTAAAACAAACACCTGCTTTAAAAGTCCCTTTTGTTTTGGGTGGCTGCACCGTGTTCCTTGAAGTTCTAACTCCTGAGCCCTGCTGCCACCGACTTTTCGAGTTTCGCCGTGAAATGATAAATAATCCTGAGGCTAAAGAGGGTCTTTATGGATATCGGCATCTGCACAGTCACGAGGGAAAGAAGAGGAAAATTTGGGAAAACATCCTGCTGAGTAATCATAAAAATTACATTTTGCCCCAACGCTTTCCGTAGCCTGGTTTCAGCTCAGTCCACGGACCAGGACGCAGGATACCTATGACCAGTTTTGCCCAGAAGATTCCCAAGAACGATCCCTTAGAAGTGCCTTTCCTTGAGTATTTCTTTCTCACATTCCTGCTCTGGAGATACAAGGAAAACAGCAAAGTCACGTTTCTCTCTGGGACGTACATCCCAACAAGCTGCATGTTCAACCCTGTGCAGACAGCAATGCTGGACATGCTGGAAGTCGCTTCCTGTGCAGGCTACGATGGACGAGCTCCGGGAGCCAGCACCGCGTGTCGACCTGCTCCCCGCTCGTTGCCAGTGGCCCCACCGGAACTTCAGACGCTCCTGCACCTGAGAACACGATGCCTTTCAGCTACCAGCCCCTCCAACCAGAGGGTTCGGTGAGCATGAGAGTGAATACTTACGGCTTTGTGGGTCAAGAGGCAAAATCAGGACATCATGTAGGCTCTTTTTAATGCAACCACCTAAAAATGTAAAAAAAATTGTTAGCTTAGGGCGCCTGGGTGGCTCAGTTGGTTAAGCGACTGCCTTCAGCTCAGGTCATGATCCTGGAGTCCCGGGATCGAGTCCCGCCTCAGGCTCCCAGCTCCACGGGGAGTCTGCTTCTCCCTCTGACCTTCTTCTCGCTCATGCTCTCTCTCACTGTCTCTCTCTTCTCTCAAATAAATAAATAAAATGTTTAAAAAAAATTGTTAGCTTATGGGTGATAAGATAAATGTACAATGCACATGCACACACACGCACGCATGTGTGCGTGTGCACGTGCTTACATAAACGTGTGTGTACGTACATGCATGTGCACGTGCATACGTGTGCACACATGCCTGTACACACACCCACACGTGTGCACACACTCAAATCAAAACTAAACGGACAGGCTGGCTGGATTCAGCCAGGCGCCATGGTGTGCTGCGTGACCTCAGGTCTAAGTGCGGAGCCTCAGGCAGGATCATCTAGAGGTTCACAGTATAATCTCTAAGTTCACACCAACCCGCTCCAATATTGGCTTCTGATGCGGACCCGTTGTTAACATCCCTCAGCTCCGACGTTCTCTCTGTACTCAAAGACGGTCACGGCAGCTCCTCGGAGCTGTGGAGGCGTACAACATTGATGGTGGGTGATCGCTAGTGGGCATTTGCTGACATTGTCTTAAGTCAACAAAATTTAATGAGCACCTTCTACTTTTTATGGGATTTGACCAGTAGTCAATCTGCTGGACACCTTGGCATGCCCCCAGCTCCCAGAAGGGCTGACAGCCAGCAGCTCTGGCTTGAAGGAGAGCTGCCTCACCTGAGCACAGAGGAGGACTAGTGCAGGAGCCCTGGCTTCTGGCTCCTGTGTGAGGCCCTACATCCCCCACTCCTGCTTCCTTCATGGCCTCAGCACTTGGACCCCAGAGCCTTCCTGAGACCCGCGGACATGCAGATCCCCATCCCACAGCCCGTCTGGAACTTAGCCTGCAGCGGGAGCCGCAGACAATCCGGTGCGAAGCTGAATGAGCAGACGGAAATTCCCTTAGAGAAAGGCCCTCCTAGTTCTGAAGGCAGATGGAGTGATTGGGGAAAGCACTGGAAAGACCGTCTGAACTCTGACAGGTTGGGTTTGAGGAATCGCCACAGGTTTTGTCACTCTTTGAACTGTGACCCGTGTTAATCTCTTGTGATGTTCGGAGGCAGGCAAGGCTCGGCACAGTGTGAAAAAGGAAAATGACCCCAAGGTAGGGGAGAGCCCGGGTGTGCGGTGATGGCAGGCCTGGTATTTGCAGGGCGACATCATCTTTATTTATGTATTCATAAAATTATTAATTTTTTTAACCTGTGCAAGGATTTCTCCCAGAAGAGAAAGTGGATAAGAGAGATACAAAAAAATCTCTTGCCAGGAAACTATATGAAGTCACCTTGAGCTAAGGTCGTCTGGAATGAATCCTGCATCTGGGCTGAAATTGCACCAAAGGCAAAGTTATTTTTTTTTTCTCTCCCTTCAGCCTAATGCACGTGTCATGTGCCTGTCTTAGAACGTCGCAGGAGGACAGTCTTGTTTCCAAGGACGGAGGAGGAGGACTGGGGTGCACGTGGGGCAGGAGTGGCAGAGTCATGGAAGAAAGAAAGTTCTTACCCTTCAAGGACCCCATTGGATTGCTGTGCAGGAGAGTGGGGAGCTCGGGTCGTTAGGTCTTGATTAGTGAGGCTGCAAGGGGAGAAAATCAATTATTGGAAAGAGAATATCATCCAGACAGGTGATTTCCAAAGAAATAGGAGTGCGTTTCCACCCCCCCAGTACTGTCCAGTATCTTAAATCATTTGTTCCGAGAGGACATCAAAAGGGGAGTAGTGTAGTGTAGGTTTCAGCAGCGGCTGGGGTGCCGGCTGACTTACGGGCTTTCAGCACTCTGAAGGCCCGGAGGGAAAAGGAAGGATCAGCCGCTTTTAACGTGAGGCCATTCTAGGCCATTCCATCTGGGCCTTGGAAATGGACTTGGCAAGAACCAGCAGGTGTGCAGTATGACTTCTCTCAGCCTTTCTGGGACAAAGGCTGGCCCTCCGCATCCTTCCTGTACCTGGTGTTTCTCTGGTAGGTTTTAGAACTTGACAGCTTTGCAATAAACGCAGGATACAACTTATTTTTCACACATGAGAACTATGCATGTTTCGTGCATACAGTCCGATGGTCTGTCAGCACGTCCCCAAGAAACCCTATAGTCCCGGATTCTGAGTACGTATCAAAGGAATTTAAGTCAGAACTTCGAAAAGATATTTGCACCCCCATATTCACTGCAGCATTATCTACGATACCACAGAAACAGCCCGGCTGTCCGTGAACGGAGGGATGGGTAAGGAAACTGCCGTGCGTGCCCACAAGGGAGTGTCCCTCAGCCACAGAAAAGGAGGGAATCCCGCCACGTGCCCCAACCACGATGAGGCTGGAGGGCCTTACGCTGAGCGAGAGGAGGCACAGGAAGACAGAGACTGCACGACCCCGCGGACATGTGCAGCACAAAACAGTCCCACACACAGAAGCGGAGAGTGGGACGGTGGTGGCCAGGGGCTGGGGTGCGGAAATGACGAGGTGTTGGTCCAAGGCACAAACTCCCAGTGAGGGGATAAGTAAGTTCCTGGCACCGAGACTCGTTAATAATACTGTGCAGGGCTCCTGGGGGGACAGTCGGTTCAGCGTCGGATGCTCAATTTCGGCTCAGGTCGCGACCTCAGGGTTGTGGGGCTGAGCCCCACGTTGGGCTCTGAGCTCAGAATGGAGTCTGCTTGAGACTCTCTCTCTCTCTCTCTCTCCCCCTCCGCCCCTCCCCCGCTCTCACTCCTGCACGCACGCAGGCACGCGCTCTCTCTCTCTCTCTCAAATAAATAAATAAATAAATAAATCTTAAAAAATAAAATAACACTGTGTCACACACTTGCAGTTTGCTGAGAGCGTAGGTCTTACGGTGCATGTTCTCCCCAAGAGATGTTAGTCGTGAAGGGCCAGAGCGGCTCTGGGGGTCCTGGGAACGCGGGTGCTGCCGTGGACCCAGCGGTGGTGGCGGCTTCGTGCGGGAAGGTTCCGCTTGGTTTTATCCTCGTTGCTGTTTCGTTGGTTTTATCTCCGAATCTTTATCCTAAGAGGAGAAAACATCCCCCGGGGGATGAGCATGTGGTACGATCGGGGACCTTGTTGCTAGGACGTGCAGAGAAAGAGCCCCTGACTTCGCTACGCCCCAGGAGTAAGCTGGTCCGGCAGCTCCTGGAGGACAGGGGGTCTCTCGGCACGGAGGCTTCATCTCTCCCACGGGGCTGCCCCCTGACCAGCCCCGCGGGCTCAGCAGACCAGAACCGAGAGTAGCTCCCGACCTCAAGTGACCTCCTCCCATTTTATAGGTGTGCGGACCCTTCTCTCCGCTTGCTGGACCCAGAAGGGCAGCCCCGATTCCTGGAATTCCAGACCCGCCTTCCCTTCTTTGCAAAGATGTGTACCGAGTGTCTGTGGAAAGCCTGGCACCGCGCTGGGAGTAGGGAAGGGAGGAGGAGAGAGAGTGTAGGGAAGGGAGGAGGATGGAGGGTGTTTCTGGCCACGCCTCGGAGCCACTGGCGGTGCGGGACAGAGGAGCACGTGGGAATCCGTTACGTCAGCTGCTACCCTGTGAGGCCTGCGTGCAGGGAGAGTGGGGTGGTGGAGGGAGGAGTGACAGGGTGCGGGTCCAGAGGGGCTCCCGGGAAGCTGGGAACAAAACCAGGAGAGCAACCTTGAAGGACTAGCAAGCATGGGCCAGCCCAGGGACAGACAGAGGGACGTTCGTGTCATTTCCTGCTCTCTTCTCTTCAAACCCAACACCCCCACCCCCGTGCCCAAGGGCTGCTGCCTCCTAATGCATGCAGAACCATGACCCTTCCTTGGAAACCCGGAGTCTGCGAAGATGTGAGCGGTGGTGAATTCATTCACTCACTGGTGTCTGCTCTAGCTTGGGTGGCAGAAAAAACTGGGTTTGATGGGGGGGGGCCTTTGCTTTAGGGTTTCCTTGGTGAATCCTGCATTGACAGCGCGCCCCCCACCGGCCCCTCCCCGAGGTCTGGCCAGCTAGGTCCCGAGAGAGACATTGATGAAAACAACACAACACCTGGCCGCCCCCCCCAGGCGGCTCCCCACCCCCACATAGGCCAGCCAGGCCACTGGGGCGGGCTGCAGCCATTAGCCCCGCACACCACAGTTGATCTCCGTGCAACTCAATGTCTCTGACCTGTTGGGCCCCTCCTAATAAAACAATCTTAAAAAGGAAAATAGGAGTTAATAATAATAATAATAATAATAATAATAATAAATTCAGCAATCCAATTCAGCTGGTGGCTGCCCAAGCTTGAAGGTCTCCGGGCACCTTTGCTTAAATAGCTAAAAACAAAATTATAATAAACGGACACATTAGGCACCAGTCTGAAGGCGTCCTGCTACACTCGTAATGAAAAGGGCAGACGGAGGCTGTGAGCAACCCAGCTATTAATTACTCGCCTTTAAACGCCCGGGAAGTGTATTTAAGACAGACACCTGGAGAGGCTGTTGGCTAATTGCGTGCGTTATAATGACTGTGGACACAGGGGGACAAGCTCATTTCCTACACAACAGCCCTGGCTGTGCTCACAACCTCACGTGCACATTCCAGCCACTCCCGGCGGCCCGCGCGTGCCAGGAGAGATGAACCGGGCCGGAGGAAGTCCCTTTTCCAGGCCCTGTCCAGGAGGGCAGCAAAATCGCACAGACGCGTCTTGAGAAGCCCGGTGTTCGGAAGGCAAGCCGGCCCACGCCCCGGGGTTCCCACGGCCACAAGCCTTCCCATAAGGGGTGGAAGGATGGAGCAGTTTTGAGAGCGCCCGGCCTGCCAGCCTCCCAGACACGGGATGGGGAGGCACAGAGACAGAGGCGGCCGTGGGCCCCCGCCTCCCCCCGCGGGCTGCCCTGCGCCAGGGCCATCAATGGTTAAAGCGGGACAGAACCCAGTGTGACCAGCGGGTCTCCAGCAATCATCAGTAGAACTAGCTATTATAGCTTGAAAATGAACTCATTAGTGGTCTTTTATCAGTGGAAAAAAGTCTATTAAATCCGGATGTGGGAAGCAGCCGCGCAGAAGCTCATTTCCATCACGCCTGTGACCTGAACAAATCCGAGACACGCTTCTCTGGGAGCGAGGGTCAGGCTCGGTGGGAGGAGAGCTCGGAGCCCCGCGCCGCCCCAGCCCGCATCCTTCCCAGGGCCTTCCAAGGCTCCTCCCGGGAACCAGAGGCTTTTGTCCTTCTCACCTGCCGCCTTTGCCACGAGCAGCCCGGCGACTGACAGGGGCGGGAAGAAGAGGGTGCCATTACTCAGGCGCGACCCAGAGTTATATATAATATGTGACAGGGTTGTCAGGCACTGTCTACACTGCTAAACGGCTTCAGACAAAGCAGCAGGAGATGTGGCAGGAGGAAGGGCTCCTGGTACCCTTCCCTCCTTCCCCCTCCTTCCTCCTCCTCCTCCCTTCTCTTCCCTCCTCCTCCTTCCTCCTCCTCCCTCTCCTTCCCTTCTCCTCCTCCTCCCACTTCCTCCTCCCTCTTCCCCTCCCTCCTTAGCTGAAGGTAACCGCAGTCTGCGGAGCCACTTCCCTGCACGGTCCATAATTGCTGCTGGTGACTACACCGGAACTCTCTGGGACAGCCCAAGCACAGGGCCGCTGACTCTTCATCAGCTCTGCCGTGGGGGGAGATCCAACTAGCGGGAGCCCCTGAAACAAAGAGTGGGGCACGTGGAAAATGCTCTGTCCCTGCTCCTCCTTCTCCTTCTGCCATGCCCCATCACTCAGGCCGGGCCACGGACGCCCACGTGCTGTCATCACGTGCCCCTGTCCGTCGCCTCACCCATCCGGGTCCCACCCCACGCGTCAAAGACAAGGGGCTCGGCCGGAGAGACCGTGTCAGCTCCTCTCAGGGCCCCACAGCCCCCACACGGACCCGGCACCTGTGCGAGGCATGACCCTGGGGAGCCCCGCCGGTTGGCACCTGGGGAGCCCGTGGGCTGGCTGAGTCAGGATCCTGCTCCCTGAGCCACCGTCCGGCCGGGCAGCAGGGCTGAAAGCGGCCGTCGCTCACTTATCGGAAGCTCTTCCCACCTGAGTCTTGCCCGGCCCTGTGGCCAGCTCTGGCTCAGGCTTAGGCTGGGGCAGGGTGCGGGGGTGGGGGGTGCCCCTGGGTCCCGCTGCTCCTGACCCAGCTTCTGTCCCAACTTAACAGGGGTTTCATAGTAACAAAACAGCGCCTGTGAGCAGTTAACATCTCGTATAGATTTTTGTTGTTTTGTTTTGTTTTTAAGTTCACGATTCTCACTGCCCCACGAAGCCTCTTTAATCAGGAGACAATGGAGAACTTCACTCTTCGTCAATAGCTCTGGTCTACGTGCCCACATTTTTTCACGGACAGACCAAAATGGTTGGATAGTTTAAGAGCCTATGTCCCCTCATGGAAGTCGTTGGCTCTCTCCTGCTCCGCTCCTAGAGAGGGGTCCTGCCTGCCTCCTCCTCCTCACGGTCCCTCTTGCCATCTCTCAGCCTCCGACTCCGAGGGAGGAAGTCTTCCCCCAGAAAGAACCTGCCCCTCATCTGCCGTTCTGTCTGCCTGGTGCACAGAGCCTCCGTCCAGGGTCCTTCTGGTCCCAGCCCAGCTCCTCGCCCAAACCTCTTCCCCCGCTGCCTCCCGGGCTAAACCCTTTCCTATGCAGGGAAGGAGTGTCAGAGCCGAGCGCCTCCTCCCCGGTCCACACTGCTCCGAATCGGGAGGCGGGGCCAAGCGCCACAGGCCCTGCAAGCTCCTGGGGTCCCCGAGCCCCTCTGTCCCCACTGAAGATGTCCGCCCGCTGGGCCGGCCACCCGCCGCCCCCCGCCACGTCCTAGTCCGCCCCCCCCCCCACGTCCTAGTCCGCTGCTCGCTCCCGGGTCCGCGTGAAGCCCGCCGCATCCCATCTGGCTTCTGAGCCGGCCGGAGCGGGAAGTCCAGGCTTTTCCGAGGTGAGGGCCTCCTTCCGTGGCAGATCCTTGGGGTGTCACTTGGCCGTGGCTGCAGGGTCGCTTCCCACAGCTTCTGTTTCCAGCTTGATGGAGACAAAACGGACAAGTACACATCGTGTGTGCAGGGTTTCCGACGTGCTGGCTTCATACACGCGCTCCCGGCGAACAGTCGCCACCATCCCCTCGTTACTGCCTCCCTCGTCGTACAGTCACCGTCCTCACGGTGTGGGCGTGATGAGAGCACCGAGGGTCTACTCCCTCGGCCGGTGTCAAGTACGCCATCCAGTGTCACTAACCAGAGCCCCCGCTGTGCAGCGGATCCGGTCTCTTGAGAAAATACTGTGACTCTTGTAAGGTGCATTTCCTTCCCCCGGACCGAACCTGCGCGGACAAAGTCAGTGTGGGACGTGTTGCTCATTCCAGCTGCAAAGGGGCACGGCCGCTGCCGGAGGGAGACACCTCCGTCCACACAAACCAAATCAGAAATTCACACACAAGAAAGGGCAAACAGGCGTCTGCCCGACCGCCACGCCCCAGCCCGCGGCGTCTCTAATAAAAGGGGACAGTGGCATCGTTGGGGGGAAGGGGCTGCATGTCATCCCAGGCCCCGATTAAATTAGCAACCGGAGGCCTCGGAAGATCTGCTCTGAACCGCTGACCGGTGGGAACGAGGTGACCCAGGACCCAGCAGATCACAGACGCAGAGCTGGATTTGCCGGCGAGCGCGAAGACGGGGGAGATGCAGAGCGGGTGACTTTTCCCCTGGAACCGGGTTGAAAACAGCCTCTTCTGCAGGTTTTTATGTAGTTGACGCTCCCATCACCTCTAAGTCGTTTTCCCAGTAGGAAACTTCATGTGCTGTTTATTAGTATGACTCCGTTATATAAATAGGCTTATTCTGCTACTACAAAAGAATTGCGTGAAAATATGCATCTGAGTTCTCTGACCGTGGTACCGTGCCCTTTCCCCACACCCTTCCTAGTTTTCACTACAGTATCGGAGGCAGGGCAGACGGAGCAGAGGGTAAACGCCCAGCTTCGGCAGCAAAGCGCGGACGACAGGTCACAGGGAAGTGCAGTGTAGTCGAGCTGGGTACACACAGAGGTCGTCCTCGAGGAACGGGTCACCAGCCGGACCCGGTGACCTTTGACTCTAGACTCAAATACGATGCACCCTACGCTGTTTGGGGCAGTCACTGGCGTCACACCCTCTTCTGTTGAAGACGAGTAACCCCAAAAGGACCAGAGTCTCACAAGAGGCGAGGGTCATTGCGCCATCGGTAGCTCCCAGAGATTTCTTGCCCTTTGAGGCGAGCAGTCAGGAGAACATACTACGTATTTCCGTGTGAGAAAAACCTCACCAACAAGCTGCTAAAAAATTAATAAAACCCATCATGGATTTCCACATGGCTCCCTATCGCTGTTCCAGAAAGGCTCCGTGGGGGTCAGGTGCTAACAAGATGCCCCTTTCACTTTGGACTTGACTGTGGATGTGGACCAGCCTCATTTTCCCATATCCACAGGCCTCCCCGCCGTGATCCCTAACATGATCCCCATTGCCCTTAGCAACCTTAGCTTTGACCTTCAGTGTCAGAGAAGTGTGTGTGTGTGTGCGCGCACGCGCACGTGTGTGCAGCGATGGGGAGGAAACCATCTTTCTTCTGTCCTTCCAGGTTCTCAGCTGGGGCCGCTGTGACAAAAGTCAGACTAACAACGTGAGAACAGACAGAAGTATGTTAACACGCACGTCTCATTTACACACAGGAGAAATGCAGGAGGAGCTACGGGGCAGGTGGCCAGTCTCAGTCTTCAGCTAAAGTGGAAGAGGGCCCCGGAGGCCAGTGCGGGGGGGCCACTGGGAGAGGCCCCACAAACAAGGCCAGGCTGTTATGCAGCTGGAGGAGGGTCTCCTCCAAGGACCAAGCAGGGGAGTCTCTGGTGATTCAGACAATCCTGTACCTCCTGCAGGTACAGAGAGGGGGACAGATTCCCTTTGTAAATGCAAATGTCCCTCACAAAAGGGCCATTACACTCTGTTTTCAGAGCTTCTCCTGTGTTTGCTGGTCTCAAAATCATCAGCTGAAAAAAATCCCTATTTTATGTACATTCTGGTCTCCTGCAGTATCTGCACATCTGTTTGTAGAAACACCCATGTCTGTATGTGTGTCGGTTTGATTCCCGAGATAATCTTGCTGGAGACTTTTTTGAAAGTGAAACGAGTCTCTTCCTTACTGTAAAACCTGAAGAGATTTTAGCAACGGACCTGCCTCCCCACCCAGCCCCCAGCAGCCTGTGCAGCTGTTACCGTGGGGGTGGGGCGCCAGAGGGGAGAGAGATAATTGGGAAACATCGTTTCACACCAGACACCCACACGCGTGCACACACACACACACTACTGAAGGTTTCAGTCTGTGTATTTGCACGAAAGGTCTTTGCATGAGGCCCACCAGGCAAACGCTCCGAGTAATGACATGGGTGAACGCTGGCGTTCTGCGAAGCCCCACTTTTGTACTTGAAGTGTTCTGTGCCCTTGCCAGCAGTGTTGAAGTCCCACGAGGGAGGAGGGGTGCATGGGCCCAGCTATGGTGGGTGCTGTGCCCCCCACTTCCTAGGCAACAGGGACACCCAAGACAAGGACCAGACCACCGTGTCCACTGGGGAGCGATCACCCTGAGTCCATTAGTCCAGGTCCCCAAAGTTGTTCTGAGCAAACTCAATATGCAAATATATAAAACGCAATGAATCCGGGCTCTCTATAGCAAACGGGTTTTCTGAAACTATGAAACAGTCGTGGACACTGCTGTCCAGATTTCAGGGGTTTCCGTGTGCCCTTTGGGTCCCCAAAGTTCCCCAGACTCCAAATAATGTGCCAGTTCCTCGAAGACCTGCCTCCAGGGACCGCTTCCCACCTTCACCACCGAGACTGACCGTCTGGTGGGAGAGACTGTCAGGGCTCAAGTGAAGGTACAATTTCTGAATGTGATTTCCACCTGTGAGTAACTGTGACCCTCAAAACCAGACTCCACGGCACTGACGACTGGGACACGGAACGCCTGGTGGGGTTCTCACCAGACCACAACGCTGGCGCGCCCGAAGGTATTTGCAGAGAAAGGACCGCATCTTACAGAAGGTCATCGCTCGCGGAATGATGGCAGAGGCAGAACCCGGAGTACGGCCAACCCTGCGGTTTTGTGTTTTTCCTCCTCAAAGGGACGAAAGCAGGCCCTCGTCTAGAAATAACGGCAGCGCTAACCAGGCCGGTCCGCCTCGTACCGTCGTGAGATCCTCCGTCTGCCCTGCACCGAGGTGCAGCCCGGCTCCCCGCCCTCCCGGCTCGGCCTCTCCCCGCTACCACCTGCGGGGCCCAGGTCCCCTGTGGGGCGCTCCTGCGGAGACGGAGACGAGACGTTGAAGGAAGCGGAGGGCATTCACGAGTCCCCAAGGAACCGCCGCCGTGGCTGCCGCCCACAGGCTGGTCCCTGGGGAACGGCCTCCCGGACAGACGCTATTTCTCCCAATAAACAAGCCGTCTGTGACTGAGGAGGACCCCGCCACAGCCCCTGGCAGCCACGGCTTACGGCCGCTGTCGCCGCGGTCCCCACCACCTCAGCTCACCTCTTCTGGGCACCACGGCCTGAGCGCCTCACCCCGGTGCTGCTGCGTCCTCACAAGCACCGGGGACAGACGAGCCGGTGGGGTCACAGGGCCGGAGACAAGGGGCCGGCGGTGCAGAGAGCTCGCGGGTCCGCCCAAGACACACGGTCGCCGCGCAGGAGGCGGGAGTGGAGATACGCTCGGACTCCTTCCAGCTGAGCCTCCCGTCGGCACGCGGCTACGTGTCTGTTCCCACTGGGGTCCCCTATCCCGCTGCTGCTTGGAACAGGCTGGCGTGTAGAGCAGAGCACCGGGGCCCACCAGTCTGGAGCCGTCGCGGGCCGATCCCCGGGAGCTAGCCTCCTGCCTCACGCTGAGCCTCGCGGGCGCATCCCCAAGCGCAGCCTCAGCCCCGAGCGCAGCCTCTCTCCGCAGACGGAGCGTTCCTCGGGGTCCTGCTTCTGAGCCATGCTGTTGTGAGCCGCCTGCTCGTCCTGCCGGTCCCCCTGTGTCGCGCTGTTTCCTCCTCGTGACTTCCCGCGACCAGCCGCCCACGCCAAACCAGCAGGCGTTCATGTGTACTACTGTGTTCACATCGTATCTACAATCCATACCAGGGTCAAGAAATTCTATCCCGTAAGTCTCCCGGGGCAGCACCCGCTCGCTCGGAAACTGAAAACACCACGTCTGAATGTAACGGAAGAGAAATCGGGGCACGGTTTGCCCCAGCTGAGCATCCCCTTTAGTAACAGGCTGATAACGTCGGCTGCTCTTGCCGATGATTTACCCACGTGGCGGGAGAGAGCGTAGCTTGTTGGCTTTCATTGCACTCCGTCATGAGGTCTGTTGTCCTTATCACGGGGACTCAACGAGACCCCTGGGGAAGCCAGCCGTCTTTCCGCTGGGGTGTTAGGGTCCATCTTCCGCAGGACCCACAGATGTCTTCTGTGGCACCGTGATAGCGTGTTAAGATACAAGCCCGAGTCACCTGGGAGCACACCCTCCCGAAACCCTCGTCCCCCGGGGCGCTGAACGTGGACTGCGAGGGCTGGGGCACGGGCGTGCGTGACGTACGGGATTGCGAGTGAGGTCTTAGTGGGGATCGCAGCACTAGCAACGCAACAACGTTAGTTCTGCTGGGAGTTACCGTGTGTGTCTAAGATGGACAATGCACCAAGCACTTTCTCTCTCTTCTCTCTCGGTCTTCCCAGCACCCTATGAATTTGGATAATTATCGACGTCACTTTGCAGACCAGCAAAGTGGGGGCTGTGGGTACAGCCCTGATATTAACACCGTGAGGCCATCAGTGCATTCTGACGTCTGTCTCCCACATACCCTCAGGCCCCAGTACCCTTCACCCAGCAAGCCCAAGCCGGGGGAAGCCTATCAGCACCAAGTCAAATCCTGAAGTTAGACTTGTAAGTTTACGATGCACGATTAGCTCACAGAACGTGCCAAGTTTATCAGTAGGATTTGTTTTAGGGGCGCCTGGGTGGCTCAGTCACTTGAGCGTCCAACTCGTGATTCAGGCTCGGGTCATGATCTCACCGTCGTGGGTTGGAGCCCACACTGGGCCCCGTGCCAGAGCTTGGAGCCCGCTTCCGGTTCCCTCCCTCTCTCTCCTTCTGCCTCTCCACCCTCGCTCATGCCCTCTCTCTAATGAGTGATTCTGTGCCATTGAATTAATTTCAGCTCTCTGTTAACCCCCGTGTTATATCCTTGGACTACACGGCAGAGGAAAGAGATGTGTGTTGAGCACGTCGTCCATTCGTCCCTGTGGGCCACGTGTCCCCTGCTCTCTCAAAGCCCAGCCTGCAGCGCCCTCATGCCGTGCAAGCAGCACGCGGGCCTCGCAGGGAGAGGTGCTGGGTTTTGTGGGGACCGGCGCCCTGGTTCTGACTCCGTGACATGGCTCCCCCGTCCCCACCTGTGGGCTGCAGGGTGTCCCGGCCCCAGTCCACTTCCTTCCAAGTTCAGTTGCAAGGTGCTGGCTCTTGACCAGGCCCACACTGGGGGAGCCATGGCTGATTCTGACCCTCATGATGGACTGACCACTGGGCTCAGCGGTCTCCGGGCAGCCAGCTCCTACTGCCTTACGATGGTGTCCCACTGGGCTCACCTCCTCCAAGAGCTTTCGGCTCCATCCCCTATGCCTGCCCCCAGGGCCTGGTACAGCTTCTTTATCTACTGGGATCTCAGGGAAACAGGACAAGCTCAGCACCGCGACTCTAAGAAATGGACCGCGTGGGCTGCTGGTTCCCTTGGCTCCTTGAGGACTGTTGAGCAAGACCAGGTGAAGGGGAAATGCTTTAAAGGTGAATTTAGAAGTTTTTATGGGACGCCTGAGTGGTTCAGTCTGTTAAGCGTCTGCCTTGGGCTCAGGTCATGATCCCAGGGTTCTGCGTTCATGTCGCAAGTCAGGCTCCCTGCTCAGTGCTTCTCCCTCTGCCGCCACCCCCTGCTTGTGCTCTCTCAACTTCTCTCAAGTGAATAAATAGATTCTACTTTTTAAAAACTTTTTTATCACAGTCCTCTAAACGTTGGCTTTATTTTTGCTAATACACAGATGAAAAAAAAAAAAAAAAAAACCCAGAGGGCTTAAGTTGAAAGACTTTATTTTCATTCCATTACTGTCATTTGTAGGATTTTAATGAAGCCTTACAACCCTTCAAAAGAAAGTCACAGTCAGCATAATGTATAATCATCGGTGCTCTTTGCTTATGTAATCACAACTTCTTAATTCTGTGGTTGGTGGTTCCCGTGAACCGTGCGGGGTCTAGTAGCTACAGGGCAGAAGCTCATTTTACCCCGAACTCAAGGTCCTGTTACTGAGAGAAGCCGTTCACTCGGCTTCAGAAGCCCCCGACGGCACGGAGCATGGGCCGGTGCGCTACAGTCAACCAGGCACCGTCTCTGCTCCCTGAACCACGTGGGCATCTCGGCCCTATTACAAGAACCCACAGGTCTTCCCGGGGCCTCTAGCCCGTTGCGCTGTGCTCCGGTGCTGGCCGACCCGCTCCTGTCCCCTCAGCCTGGTGATCACCATCCCCAGTGCCCTGGTGTCAGCGCTGGCCATCCCCGGGCCCACCCCGCAGCCCAGAAGGCCTGGCCTGTTCTGGGCCCTGGCCCTGCCCGATACCACTACGAGGCTTCACGCCTGTGTTTCTGCACATTTACGTGTGGAACGCATAAATATTTATGAAACGAGCCTTCTTTCCTCGAGCCAGCTGCGACTCTCCTGCCGCTGATGTTACGGTTCTGTCATTAAGTCCTTTCTCGACCAACGACACTTGCACAGAGGCAGGGGACCCTCCTCGTGTACAGTTCACTTCTCTGTGTACTTGAGCTGATTGTCCCCAAACGAGACAAATCTGTCATGGTTTGTGTTCTTTGTTTTTGTTTTTTGGGATTTTTTGAGAACATGCGACGCGAGGAGAACAGTAGTGATACTAGAACCCTCGGCTGTCACTTCTCCCCTTGCCTGAGAATGTCACTGTCGTTGAGCGACATTTCAGCTCCCGTTGTTGCTTGTGGGTATGAAATCTTAGAAGGCAAAACCCTAAAAATACACACAACTCAGCAGCCCACAAAATCTGATAATCCCACTGCCTTGTGTCAAAGTAAGGGTTCTTTCCTACCATCCGGATGAGTCTCGAGGGGACACCAAGGAAGCTCCAACCACATATCCCGACTTCCCAGCCACGGGCAGACCCCACTCGCTGTGGGGGACCTGGAAGGAACGTTGACCAGGCAACGGGTCAGAGCACACAGCAAAATGCCCCTGGAGGTTTGTCCGCTCCACGCAGTAAGGCCCCCAAAGTAGACCCTAAAAGTTTCAGGTAGACTCACTCTGATCTCGATGGAGAGCTCCAATAACCCGTCAGCTCCAAAATGCTCTAAAACGGGTCCCTACTGATAGTTTTGTCCTCTCGGCTGGACAACTTCTTTGCTGTCTGGAGTCTTCACAGATCCGTCACAGACTTGACCGCCTTGTGGGAAAAGCGCGCTAGGCTGGAACAAAGGTCTGACCCACCTTAGTCGCATCATGACAGCTGACTTCGGGCCTCAACCTCCCACCACAATTGCAGTTAGAGCTCTGGACCAAGCCTCTCACCTACCAAGCCCGCCGTCCGCACGCGGCTCCGTTGGTGTTGGTTCCTCCCGAATGCTCTTAGGTCTCATGTGTGGGCGAGCCCAGAGTCCCATTGTGTTACCTGATGCTTCCCGTCGCTTGGAGCTCCGACCTGTCTGGTGTCCCCACTGCTCTTTCCCTAGGCCACCCCCACGGAGGGGCGTGGACTGGCCATGCACAAGAGTGTTTCTTAACTTTAAATAGCCCCCGGGATGAGTGTTATCCTCATTTCCACCTTGCAAACCTCGACTCAGGGTCGGAAGCAGCTCAGAGCTTTCTGACCATCCTCAGTTTCTTCCCCACTATGCTGTGTCCCAGCCGGCGCTGAAGGGGGCTGGTGCTCATCAGTGTCTCCCGGGTGAGTGGGTGATCGAACCGGCGGACCGGGCTTGCCACGGGCGAGCCACACGTAGGGCCGTGGTTTCCTTGGTGCGGTGAAGGGGTTGAGAGGTGCGATCCCTAAATCCAGCATCCCGCAGCTCCCCTTCTACCGCTTCGACACCTCAGCGCTGCCGCGGGCTGCGTGACTGCTCTTTCACGGCCTTCAAACACTCTTCATCTTGCTCCAGGGGCTTAAGCTGTTTTAAATGTTCGTTCTGAAAAGGAGCCCTCTGGTCAGCCAGGGAAATGAACAGAGGTTTCCAGCGGCCTCCAAGGCCCCCTGGAGCACGTCAGAGCCCTGTGCTCGCAGGCGGGGGGGCTGACAAGCGGCAGGAGCCTGCACGGAGCCGTGTTCTTCCCCCTCGGAGCGTCTGCGCCCTTTGACACCCAGCGGTCGGCATGGGCTCACAGCGAGCATCCTTGCAGAAACCCTTTCCAGCAAACCTGGGTGCGCACATCAGCTCCTGGGGGCTGGGACGGAAATGGTTCCATCTCTAAAGTCTCCAGCAGAAACGTAGGAGAAGGACATGGTGCTGCGTAGGCATATAGATGTACCACGTGTCGCAGTGACCACGTGCGTGTAAGTCAGCGGACACGCGACACTAAGCGTGCCTTTAGCCGGTCAGTGCGCAGGCCCCAGCCCGCTGCGTGCGCCCCGTCCCATGGAGGCCTGAGCCTCAGTGCCCCGGGGCCACGTTCAAGAGGTGCTCGGTCTCCGGCCAGCGGCCAGTGGGACGAGTGCTCCCAGGCTGCTGCGGCGAGCACGCCACGGGAAAAAAGACAGATACGGAGAGCCTTGCTCCCAGGAAAACTCCCCGGGGGCTCGCGGACGACTGCTGCGGACACTGCTGAGCCCCCCCCCCCCCCGGAAATACGCAGACAGTCCGCCCCGCAATGCAAGGGAGACGTCTCCAAACTCTTAAAAAGACAAAACCCTCGCTGCTTGAGCTCTCACTTACAATACGTCACAGAAATCATACACAATAGAACGCACTTGGAGATTATGATTGTTCTAATTATCATCACTATTTTCATTTATTTTTACCTTTCATTTGCAAATTAAGAATGTTTAATGTAAATTAAATAAGTTCAAGACTATCGAGGGAGGCTCCGTGGTGTGCCCGACTCCGTTGAACCCCAAGAGGGAAACGCAGGCGCGGAGGTCGGCAGGGAAGCTGCACGAGGAGGCGGGCTGGTTCGGGGGGCTTGCTGCTCTCGAAGTGAAGAGAGTCTGAGCCTGTTGCTGTCACGGAGGTCTTACTTCTCTCGTCTGGTGTCTGACGCTCTCAGCATCTTCTCTCAATTATTCCTGAACAGGTCACTGCGAAGTGATCACCCCATAGCACAGGAATCCCAGGCAGACAGGAGGGATCCGGTGCCCCACACGCAGGGTTAGACCTGGAACAGGACATACTTTCCCGGGGGGGGCACCGGGGGCCCTGTGTCCGGGGCTCGTGAGTGAGGTGAATGACGTCTGCTGTGAGAACGCGGTCTTGCATTTTCTGAGACTAACCGGTGAGCAGATTTTCTCTCACTGTAATGATTTGTCACTGAGGAGGTGCCCGAGCTGCCTAGTGGACGAGATTGTGCTAAGCCCCATTTCTGCCCTAAGGAGCCTCCCATGCGGAGACGTCTGCGGGGTCCTGTTGGACAAGCACAACACGACCCTACGGCCTCATCAGACAGGACAGAGCGGGGCTCCTGGTGACACGGGGTGACGGAGACGGAGACTGAATCAGAGACAGGGAGTTAATAACATGGGAGGTTCTGGGAGCCCTGAATCCCTCTGGGTTCAGACATTCACTGGTAAACACGAAGGGCGGGCTCTACCAGCTGACCGTCCACAGCGCTGGAGAGGACAGACCATGCCCTCGGGTGCAGAGGCCTTTCTAGGAGACGAGAAAGAAGGAAGGGAAGCAGCATTCCCAGCGCCACTATAGCTGGTTCCCCACTTGTCTACACACAGCCCTGGATGCAGGTCACAGTGTCTCGGAAACTGGCCCCAGCGTCTGCCCGGTGGAGCTCACTCTCTACCACCGAGGACCCCATGGGACTCCCAGGCCCCCCGCACACACAGCCCAACCCAGGCGGGGGGTCGAGGACCTTTCTCAAGAAAATGAGGATGGGGAGATTTGGTATTTTTTTTGAACAGGAGAAAATCAAATGTAATTACATACATACAGAGAATCCCATAAACATGAGATGTCAAATCAGTGTGGCAAAATGGAGTGACCGTTGTCATTCTTGACTACTGAGAATGGGACAGGGGTCTGGGGCCTCAAGGGAGGGAAGGAAATTCATGGAAAGCAGGAACGTAAGCAGGCATGGCCGGGTTTCTCCCCTCCTGCCACGGTTAGTTCATTCACACTCTAGCCTTCACGGCGATAGCTCATTCCTTCATTCCCAGAACCTGTGAGGATGGGAGGCTTTAAGCCCGGGGACAGCCAGCCACTGAGTGTGGACAGAGAGCTGGAGTCTGCTGGGATTCGATGCCCATGGTTGGGCTGGCGGTGGGAAGCCGCTGGCCTGGGGATACCCGTCGCTGAAGTCCCAGAGACACGGTCCACCATCCCTGCTCTTGAAACGTTTCCAAACCCAGAACTTGGGCACGTTTCAGGTTTGTGCGAAAGGAGAACAGAGCAGATCAAATAATACCCCAGTGGAAGTTACCAAAGCCTGTTAGTAGATGTGCCTTAGAACACAGGAATAATCAGACCCTGTGGGTCAGTAATGGAGATAAAGAGCCTCTTCCCACTGGGACGCCGGCTTTGCGGCCAAGAGTTCTGCATAGAGCAGAGCTGCCTGCGACGTTCATGCCGGAAGATCTCTGTTCAGGGCTGAGAATTACTTCTGGTGCTGACTTCGCTAATGAGCTCTTTTGTCTAGAGGAGAGCTGACTTCTCCCACAAAGCTGGCAACTCAGGGCCCCCGTGTCTGGGAAGGAGCCTTCCCATGTTGACTAGAGAGGTGCCCACCACACACGGCGCTGACCTTGGCCAAAGCCTCTGCCCATGACCCCGTCCTTCCACCCCCGTGGCCTTCGAAACACCCAGGGCAGAGCACTCAGCCTGACCCATCCCGCACTGGGTCCGCTCACCTCAGGGGCGCCTAGAGAAGACGTGCTGGTCCGGCCCCATTCTCAAGGGTCTAGAACGTTAGTGCCCCACAGCACTGTTTCCTGGGGGTGGAATTTCCAGGGGACGCTGCAGGGTAGCTGCAAGGAGGTGGGTCCCCGTGGAGTTTGTGTGGGGCTGGCTGCTTCCCTCCTTCAGCAGCCACCGTGCCATGGCCCCGCCCGGCCCCTTCTGGCCTCCCCCCACTGTGCAGGTCCTTCCCAGCCTCTCCCTGAGTCCTTCTTGAAGCTTACAGAGTGCTGTGCCCACGTGTTTGGAGGAACTGTGCCCATGGTTGCAGGTCACACATCCCCGGGGCCATCCGTTGGTGGCCAGGGCCCAGAGCCCCACACATTTCCACGGCTGGGCTGCTGGTGGGAAGCACCTGGAATCAAAGACGCTTTGAAGTTGGAGAGTTGGAAGTCAGCACATTGTAGAAATGACAGTAGAGGAAGCGGTGGAGTGGCGTCCGCTGTCAGCCCTAAAGTGAGAAGAAGTGATAGGACAGTGGTCGGGGGAGACCATGGGGGGCCCCAAGCGGCATGGTCAGGTGCAATCACACCGATTCCGAGCACATGGGGGAGGTCCCCCGAGGGCGGCGCCAGGCACGGCTCCTCCTCTTATAACTGAACCTGGGAGAATCCCAGACCTGCTCGGCTTTGGCACCAGTAGCCCGGAGTAGAAAGATGGCTTTCCCTGTTCAGTATTGGTAGATTTAGAAAAGAAAAGTGAGTGGCTGCTATCCTGGAAAGAGCAGAAGAGGGCTCAGCCGTTTTTATTTTCTGGAAGCATTTAACAGAGAGATGTGGTGTCACATCTGCTGGGGACTTGGCCCAAGGAGGGGATCCCATGGCAGGAAGAGAGATGAGGCCTCGGAACACACTGCCATTTAGAACCGTCCTTTCAGACGTCTCCAGTCTGGGCTCAGTCACTGTGAGATGACGGCGACATCCTCTACCACGTTCATTACAAATGAGCAGGCTGGGGAGCAAACGGTCTGTGTGTGCTGGGTGGGTGGGAGCGCTCGTCCTCCAAGCGCAGGTCCTGACGGCTGGTCTGCAGGCGGGAGCTGGAGCCCGTGCGCCCCGTGCCCAACCGCCCTCCCGCCACGCGGCACTGCTTCCCTGCATATTCTGTTCCAGACCCGTGCAAACACTGGGTGGTCCGTGCATGTTTGGATAATCAAGGTGGACTCTGGGGGCCTTTCCAACTTGTGATTAATTAGCAAGCAGCTAATTCACTGTGGACACCTTGTCTGGCCACAAAATGCCGTTTTGACACATGAACAATACAAGCTGAGTCGCAGATTGAATTGCAGTATTAAGAGGCAGGAGGAGAGTGTGGAGGAGAAGGACGAGGAGGAATGTCCTTGGGGTCCCAGGCTGTTCAAGCCCCCCAGGCCCGCATATGGCAGCCTGGACACTGATTACACAGCTGCGGCCCCATCTCCCCCCGGGCTGGCCTCGCTCTGCACATCACGTTCTCACCAAACCTTCCGTGCACCGAGCGCAGGTCCCCCGCTCCACCCGCGGGTCCCGGCTGGTGCCACAATAGAGCCGTGTGCTTCACAATTATGCAAAGACAGTCACTCCTCTTACCTCCACATGCCTCCCCCACCCCAATATTCTCATGTCTGAAGTTAACATTTCGTCATTTGATTCAGCAGCCTGGATTTGTCTTTTAACATGCAGCCGTCAGAATGAAACACCGTGTCTGTCCTTGTTGGTCAAAGCGGGGACCCATGCCCGGCAGACTTCCCGGCCCCCACCCGGACAGACTGAGCCCAACCCCAAAGAGGGGCGGGCGGATATCTGTGCCTCGCGCCCTCCTGCCTCCTGCCGTTCCTTGAAGCCCCTGCCTCCCTCCATGGTCTCCTGCACAGGAAGACCTTCCCACCTTCACCCCACTGAGCTGTTACTACAAAAGGATGGACTTGGGGAGTCGTGTTCAGTGGTCCACAGGCAAACCCTCAAAAGCAGCACCATCCGGCCAGTCTCCGTCTCACCAAGCTGGATGTTTGCTAAGAATCTGCAAGTGGTTACCCATTGTTTGACCCGTCGGGTTTCTTGTGTTGATCACTGAACTCCCCGTAAAGACCAAAAGAGGACGTGCTGGTCCAGCACAGCTAAGTTCTGCGCAGAGGAGAGTTCTGCTCCCTTGATGTGGCCTCTGTGGGATCTCAAAATGGGAGCAGCAGAGCTTGTAGGCTTGGGGGCCTGGGCCAGCGGACTGTCCCATAGGGCCTGCAAGGCAGCCGGCCACCCGGGGAGGGCAGAATTCGTGACCTAAGGTCTTAGAATTGGCTGGCGGATGCGGAGAGTCTGGAAGTGGGCCTTGGTGAGCCAGCGCGGTCTTGCTCACTGTGGTAGTTGGCCCACAGTCTACTCATTCATGAGCAAGGGTTTCCTGGAGCTACTTTAATTCTTCCTGTCCTCACAGTGGTTAGCACAGAAAAAAATACGCTTGGTTCCAAATTGTTCAGCTGAGGGACAAGAGAGGTATTGGTGCGAGTTCCCCTTTATGGGTGCCCTCCGTGGGCCCACGCTGACCCCGGGGGGCTGCTGCATTGCTGTAAGCATCCGTCATCGGATAAAGAGCCAAACACAAATCAAAATCAGCCAGCAAACGCACCGAATGTGTCACCACGTGCACTCACAACGTGTTCTTCTATCTGAACCCTAACCCAGGTCCCCATCATTAGCCCCACGGATGCAGTGTTTTTCAAAATTATTTTTCAAGATAAGCAAGAAAGTAAAATATTAAAACAAGCAAAACCAAGCTCTCCTGTTTCCCGGATGAGAGGAAAGCTCCAGCAGCTCCTTCTCTTGCCAAGGGGACCCCTGAAGGTCCAAAAATTCAATTAATACTCAGGAGCCTTCATACCAGAAATCTTTATTTTTTTTTTTTGAGGTCAATACCATTGCTTAGAGGAAAACCAATTGTACAGCCAAATTATGTGTAAACAAGAAAGCAGATGAGAACCCTTGGTAGGGGATATGAATATACAAGTAGCTATAATAATTTTAACCAGAATTTAAAGCAAAATGTTTTGAGTGCCAGAAGACAGAGAATTTGCAATTCCCCAATGTAATTGAGTGTACTTTTATAGACTTCATTTTTGTTTTGGAAATTAATTCTTCCACAATAGAGATACTCTGGTTAATTTAAGTCATAATTAAAAACAACCCTGGCTTATATATTGATTCGATTACATTGTATTTCATTGCTATTTATTGTTTCACATTTTAACGAGTTAATAAAGGAGGGATTTTATGTATTCTTTCTGCTACTTATAAACCCAAGCTACGTTTTGAATAGAAATCATGTTTGTGCAACATGCTTTTCTCCTCCCGTCGTAGTAATGATGATGTTGCTTCACTGACATGAAATGATCAAGGGGAAGTCAGGGATCCATTGTCTGCTTGGGGGGGAGTCCCACACTCCCAGCCTTCAGGGACAAAACCAGACCCGGTTCACACCTGAAAGGCGGAGGTCCTGAGAGAAGTCCAGGACACCAGCTGCTGGCTAGGGCGGGGACTCAGGTGGGTGGGTGAGAAACTGGGATCGGGGCAAAGCCCTTCTCTGCAAGCAGCGGCAGGTACCGAGACGTCCTGCTCTGCCCCGGGACAGCCTCTGCATCTGGAAGCAAAGTGAGGTCTGGCGCCTCAGAGAACAGCAGCTGGACGGCTCCTGCCCTGTCCCTCTGATGCGTCTCGTTCTCAGGTCCAGGGCTTGTGGCCCTCAGACCAGGTGACCTCACTTGCTCCTGCTGGCCTGGCATGGCCTTGGCGTCCTTCTGGCCATGGCCGTTCGCCGCCTCATTTATCTCGTCACTGGCCCAAGAGTGGCAAACCACAGCCTGGAGGGGGCAGGACACCAGGCCCGTTTTCTGACGCCATTTTTGATCTTGGTGGGGCATCTGTTTTCTTAGACCTACCTGTCCCTGTCTGCAAAACGCTGCTGTGTCCTGCACCCCGGGCCCTGGGGAGGACTGAACAATAGGTCAAAGGTCAGAGCCCTTCGCATTGCATAAAGCTCTGTAGATGCTGTAGATGCTGTAGATGCTCTGTAGATGTTGAAGACCGCACTCGTATCATCACAGGTCCCGTCGGGATACAAAACTCTGCCAGCCTTTGGAGGATGGCGACCCCTTGCAACACATCATTGTGTGCCATTCTTCCCTCGCCTCCTGGGAGGCACTTTCTGGAGTGTTTGATGTTGAAATGCAGCCTCTGCGGAATTCGGTTCCATCGGTCGATCTAAGGCAGGATGCCACCGGTGTTGCCGTTCCAACAAATCGTTGGTCCCTTTATTAAAGCACAGCCCAGCAATTACTCGGTGCTGACAGACAGGACCCTGCAGCTCCCGGGAAACAGGGATATTGATTATGAGGAGTACAAAGTGGCTCTGTCTGGGAACGCTGTGAGGCAGCAGGCTCGGCCGTAGGAGGGCGGATGCCGCCAAAGGGGCTCGTGGTGGATCTTTCTTGAAATGAGGAGGGTGAGCTGAGCTGGGAAGTCTCTTACACGTGCTAAGTCTGACCAGACACGTGGTTATGAAGCTAGCCACGGAGGCCCCGCCAGACCATGCAAATGGTCTGATCAAAGCCAGCATCATGACGGCCTGGATTTGGGGCAGCCTGAGGACAAGTCCTGTGCACCTCGGGGCAGGGGCTGGGCCACAGAGGTCCGCCGCTCACCTTTAACGCAGGCCTGGCAGTTTACTGACTATGATTGTTCTTATTCTCCAGGGAAGGAAAGTGTACCAGGAGAAAAAAGAATGCACGGGTTTATTTTTTCTTAATGGCTCTGTGGGTCCCGGGTGGCTGGATGACGTCGTTAGGTACCCCAAAGAGCAAATACACGCAGGGACGCAGGTCACTCAGGACACGCAGGAGCAAGAGAACCCACTCGCTCCCTACAGAGGGGCACACGCCACCGGGGGTGGGGTCCGCCACTGTGGCTCCGTGACAGGCAATCCCTGTGCATCTGGCACTGACCCTGTCGCACCCACACTCGGCAAGAGGCTGAGCGGCCCCTTCCGCGGACAGCGGCTCTGTGCTGTGGACCATGCCATTCCCCAGCACCGTGGCCGTGCCCGGGATGGGCTGGGATGGACACGGCTGAGATGGGTCCCCGCTGCCCCAGGGTGTGCATCCTGTCCGGCAGGCGGGTGAGATGGGACCAGCCCCAGTCTTGTGGTGCAGGCTGCCCGCCTCTCCGGCGCGGACGTTACAGCTGGTTATAAGGGGGGCCGACCCCAATCTCAACCCACACCCCATCAGTGCACCTGCCGATCCGACCAAGAGCTGTGGGCCGAGATGGGTGAGGGCGGGGCCCGGCGGGAGGGAGGCCGTATTCCGCCTCGGAGTGACCACGGCAGCCGGAGTGGTGCGGGGCTTCTCCGCGCGGGCGTCGTCCTAAACTCTGCGCGGGCCGCAGCTCTCCCCTGTGCGGCTGTTCTCGCCTCCCTCGTGGCAGATGAATCGACCACATTTATTTCTGGGGTCTCCACCCGGCTCCTGGTCTGCCCCCGTCCCACACTGTCCGCATCGCCACCGCCTCGCTGCGTTTCCGGAAACCCGCAGTGGCGGCTCTCGCCGGTTCTCTCTCAGTGCCGCTTTGGCTCTGCAGGGTCTGTGTGGCTCCGGACAGATTTCAGTATCCCTTACTCTAGTTCTCCGGAAAAGGGTCTTGGTATTTTGACAGGGATTGCCTTAGATCTAAACTGTTTGGGGGAGGATGAACATTTTAACAATATTGGTTCTTCCTCCGCACGCACATGGAGTGTCTCCCATTCCTTTGTGTCACCTTCTACTTCTGTCATCAGGGTTTTGTATGTTTCAGAGGGTGCAGGTCCTTCCCTTCTTGGTCACATTTATTCCTATGTATTTTAGTCTCTTTGATGCAAATGTAAATGTGGTTGTTTTCTGAGTTTCTCCTTCTGCTGCTTTGTTAATGTACAGAAATGCAACGAGTTTCTGTATATTAATTATGCATCCTGCAGCTTAACTGAATTCACTCATCAGTTCCAGTGGTTTTCTGGCCGCGTCTTTGGGTTTTCTGCGTACAGAATCAGGTCGTCCGCAAACCCTGACATGTCCACTTCCTCCTTGCCCGTGTGGACGCCTCGTTTCTTTATCTTGTCTGGTTGCTGTCACAAGGTGGGAATGCAGATGGGGGCAGCGGGAAACAGTGCTGAGGTTCCTCAAAAAAATTAAAGTAGAACTACCCTGTGACCCAGTAATTCCCCTACTGGGCATTTACCCAAAGAAAACGAAAACACTAACGAGAGAGACATGTGCACCCAGATGTGGGGAGACGCACGATCCGCAGCAGCCAAACTCCGGAAAGAGCCCAGACGTCACCGGCAGACGAGTTGGTGAAGGGGCGATGGTCCATACACGCAGCGGAACATCCCGCAGCCGTGGGCAGGGACGCGGCTGACGATGCGGATGAGTGTGATGGTGAGTGATGTACATCAGACAAAGACAAATATCCCACGATTTCGCTTATGTGTGAAATCTAAAAAACGAAACAAACAGTAAAAAACCACAGACTCTTAAATGCAGAGAACAAAGTGCTGGTTGGCAGAGGGGAAGTGGGTGGGGGACGGGCAAAACAGGAAAAGGGAGTTAAGGGGTACAAAGTTCCAGTTATAATGCAGAGGAGAAGTCCAGGAAACGGAGTGAGTAACATGGTCCTAATCCGGGAGCTGACCGGTGGGGCTGCGCTTGCTGTGCTGAGCACCGAGAGACGGACGGACTGGTCGGATCGATACACCGTCGGTCTGGAAGCGCAACACCGTGTGACAGTCTAAGGAGAGAAATACATGCACGGGCACACCCGCACACAGACGCGCACACACACAGAGTCATTCAGACTCAAAAAGATAAGCCCACGAGGAGATACTTTAAATACTCAGAAACTACCCCCCATTTTGCAGACTCGTAGCCTGTCCAAGGGCACCGCTGCATGTGGAGTCACCCCGGCACCCACGCTGGCTGGTTTCAGAGCTCCTGCGCTCGGGGTGAAGTTAGCACTGTCCCCCAGAGTCAAGGTCTCCGCCAGCCACGGGAGCAGATCTTGTTGTCACCACTCCCCGCGCAAGGAGCTCTCAACATTCCCGCCTCGGCCAGCGCTGAGCCGCAGTCTTTCTCCCGGTCGCTCTGGAAGCATCTGTGCTCCTCATAGACAAGCGGGGTGTGGGGGTGTTTGGGGTGACGGCCTCAGGTGTGACTCAGACGGACCTGTTCCACCGAACGCACGGTGCCTTGTCTGCCCGTGGCAGCTGGACAGCCGTGTCTCAGATGTGGTCAGCACCTTCTCTCCTGCAAAGTGATGAGTAATGTGGGGTCACATGTGTCCTGCTGGACCCCATCGTCCCCTTTTTGTAATGACATGCCACCGTTACAGGGCCCAGCTGCAAGAGGGAGTGTGAGCCGGACCTCACCCCGCTGGGCAGCAGGGAGCCGACGGTGTCTTGTGCGCTCCGCTGGGGCGGTCGGGCGTCTGGGTCCACAGGGCAAACCAGAGTGGAGCAAGCTCACTACAGCGCTCTCCACCACGGGCTGCAGAGAAGGGGGTGCGCCGTGCAGACGCAAGCCAGGCGGGGCTGGAAAGCTGGGTAAACTGAGGCAGTGCAGGGCACTGGGGCCTTGTCCCTTGGCAGCCTCCCCTCTGCCCGCCCACCAGCCTGGCTCCTGGTCGGAGCCCTCCCGGCGCTGACTCGACCAGTTCTCCGCCCGTGGCCCGCATCGGACTCCACCGCCTGCCGGCTGTGACCTCTCCTTCCCAACTCCAGCCTGGCTCACGGCCTTGGCTCCCCACGGACCCCCGTCTCGGCCCCGCAGCGGCGTGGGTGCACGTGCGTGTGGAGGGCTGCGTTCTCACAGGAGGGTCTGAGCACACTCAGCACTTGGAAGAAATGGTCGTCACGAAAGTCCCGTGGGGGCACACGAGCGTGGTGACCTTTGACCCCACGCGAGACCACACTGCTGGGAAATTTAACTTCAAGGTCGTTGCAACACACACTTTCCGTGTTTGTTTCTGAGTTGCCACTCGTGAGCTTACATCTTTTTAATTTAAAAATACTACAATGAACACATATTCATTGAGTAAAAATAAGAAAGTTTGAGCCAAGAAAAGTTTGTGTTGTTACTATTTATTGATGACTCGGTAAAACTCTCGGAGTGCCTGAAACCCGCTGTTCTTGGAGGGCCCGGGGTCGAGTCCCCATCCTGCCGCAGACGGTCTTGTCCCTGGGAGACGCTGGGTGAGCGGCCTCAGCCACTCTGGTCGCGTCCATCACGGGTGTCGTGGTTCCCGTCCCCCAGAGCTGCCGTGAGAAGGGAACGGGAGAGGGAACGTGTCTACACTAAGGTTTCCCTGCGGCTTCCCTGCGGGTCACTCTCGCCGGCAAACTGCGTCCTTCCCGGCGACTGGCAGCCTCCCTCCCGGGGCGACTGTCCCCCTCCACGGGGCACTCTGCCGACACTGTTACTTCCACTGACGTTTTCTGGAGTAGCTTTGTGAAGACCACGGTGGAGGTCTGGAGGGTCGTGGGGACGGCCTGGCCCTCGGAGCCCCTGTCGAGGGATCGGAATGAATGGCTGTTGGCTGGGAGTCCGGCACCGAGCCCAGCTCTGTGCTCAGTGCCTCGCCCTGTCAACTCCCAGCTCTGGGTGCATACCCCGGTTGTTCGCACTTCCCACGGGGAGATGGACCCATGGGGGGTGACCGCCCCAGGCCCCACAGTTCTCAGTAGCAGAATGGAGCCCGAACCACGTCTGAGTCCGTGCCTGACTGACGTGTGGAGACCCGGGACGTCACTCCCTGAGGGCCACACGCAGCATGTCCGTGAAGACGGGGCGTGGGGAGAGGGTGGGCAGGGCGCACACGGCATGGAGCCTCCCACCTGCGGGTGCTGCCCGGCCCGCAGCCCAGCCCAGCTCTGGAGGAACAGTGTTCAGGACACTCTGGAACTTCCCAGATGCCGCTCCCGCAGGCCCGCGTTCTCCCTTCACTCCGTCCCGCATGCCATGAGCAGCACCCAGGAACCACCGGGTCCGGGGAAATCCGACCCAATAGCTCCCAGGGCCTCTGGGCACCTTCCAGAACCTTCCAGAGCCTCCCCAGGGGGATGTGGGAGGGGCTTTCGCACCGCACTTCCCCTGCCAGGAACAGCCCCCCTCCCCAACGCTGGGCTCCCATGGGAACAGGGCCTCAAGGGGGGTAGGGGGGAGGGAGGGACAAAAGGAGGGTGTGTCGCAAGCCGGGCCTGGCCCCAGCCCAACACCGTTGCAGCCCAACCTCTCCCGCCCACCCACCCCCCGCCTCCTGCCCGTCCCCCCCACCCGGCCTCCCCCCAGCCCTACCCTGAGGTGGAGGCAGGTGCATCAGGTGGGAGGAGGGAAATGCGGCCCGGCCAGGCCAGGGGCGGGTGTGGAGCGGCCCCTGGGACAGCGGGGCCAGCACGCCTCGGCACAGGTGTGAGGGTGACACGGCTATGCAGAGGGGAGGGGCGCGCGACACCCCCGTGCGGCTTACACCCCCTCTGCCTGTTTGCTGCCAAACGCACGGCTCTGGCATCTTTATTACCCACGATCACCGCCTGCGAGCTGGCACCAGCGGCGCGACCGTTCCCCACCAGGAAACCAGCAGCCGCGACGCAGAGCCAAACCGCCTCCTGCCGAGCTTAGCAGCCTGACCATTGCCACGCAGCCGCTCCTGGAGCACCGGGAACCTACTCGCGATCTCGTTTCCTCCTTTTCTTCTCCCCTCCTCCTCCTCCTCCCCTCCCCCTCCCCCTCCCTCTCCTTCTCTCTCTCCACCTTCTTCTATCTAAGTAAAAAAGGAGCAGCAGAGCGGCTCCGCCTGTAGAACCCAGGCCCGGGCAGGCCGCTCCACGAGGGGTGAATTAATTAGCACGACTTACGAAGGTTTTACTGCTATTGATTCATTCTGCTCCATCAATAACCTTAATTCATCCACAAAACCCATTCGGTTTAATCCTTTGTAGAGGGAAGTTAGAAACCGGGGTTGCTGGTTAAAATACGACTTTCCCAGATTTTCTCCCCGGATTCTGTTCTTCTGCTCCACAAGATCCCTGCGTCTCCCGCGTGGCGTCCACCCGGAAACCCCTCCAGCCCTGGCTTCCCATCCACAGCACAGACATAGGCCCCTCCCTCACATGCTGGATAGTAACTAGCCTGTCCCAGGCTGAACTGTGTCCCCTAAATTCTTGTTAGGCCCTAAGCCCCAGAATCAGATGAGACTGTATTTGCAGAGGTGACTAAGGTAGTTTGGGGTCCCCAGGACGGATCGCAGTCCAGTCTGACTGGTGACTTCTAAGAAGAGGAGATCAGGACGCAGACACGTGTAGGGGGACGGCCACGAGAGGACCCGGGGAGGGGACGGCGTCTGCACACCCAGCACAGAGGCCTCGGGACACACCAGCCCTGCCCACGCATGTACCTCGGCCTCCCACCCCCAGGATGCAGGACAGTAACCGTCTGCTGTGGGAGCCTCCAGACGGCGGTGTCGGTGAGAGCGGCCCCGCGACCTCGCAAGGTCCCTTTGCTTCCTTTTTCTCCTGCACCTGCTCGCGCTGTTTTCTCTCCTAAAGCCACACGCGTCAGCATCCGTCCCAAGCGGGAGCACCAGGCGCCTCCACGGGAGCTCACAGGCCTCCAGCATGGTCTGGCCGACCTTCCACTCACGTCCTCTTGAAAACTCTCATTTTGCAAGCACGTAGGCCCCTCGTTCCTCTCTCCTTGCTCCAAGAGCACGATCAGCCCAAGACTTTCTGAGCCAAAGGCTCGCTTCGAGGCAGGAGGCTGGAGGCGTCCCCCGGGGACCCACACCCCAGAGCCGGCATCAGAACCAGCCTCCCCCTTTGTCTCTGCAGTAATCCCTGCCACGCTGGGACGCAGGCGGGGGGAGACACCCGAGTTCTCTCTCTCCAGCGTGTGCATGTGGCGCCCGCACGGAGTTCTGGGCCTGGGGAGGGACAGGTGAGCGAGAAGTGGCCCCACAGCAATCCCACTCCTCGCTAACCTTCAGCAGGACACATTCCAGGTCCCCCGGTTTGCGGATTTGGACGGCGACTGTTGTTTCCTAAACTTACAGAGAGAAAATACCCGAGAAGACAGAGAGGACTGGGATAAGTTACAGTTCACGCCAGCCCCTGTACACATCTTTATGAAACCACAAACAAAACCTGCCACACCAGCTTAAAGAAAATAAAAACAGATCAAAAGTCGCTCTTCTGAAAGGCAGCCGTGAAGGAACAGCTGACCGGGGTCTCCCGCAGGGATGGGACATGCGACCGGGCAGGTCCAGGCAGGACGCACGGAGGAGCGAGCTCAGGACACGTTCCTTCTTGTACACGCAGCTTCGCCAGGGGCACATTCGAAGCGCTTCCTGGAAACACGGATCTTGCACATTACTCGTGCCGATTTATTGGAATCAACAAACAGAATTGATTTAACTCATTAAACTAAGGAGACCCCAAACTTGGATCATCTAGAACATCTAGAAGGGAGATTTCCCACCCAAAACGCACTGGATGTTTGTTCCGAGTTGTGGCCCCAGAGTCATCGTTACACAATTTTTTAAATTATGTGATGAAACCAGCCTGGCTCTTCACTTTCGTCACTAACACCGTGTGACTAACGTTTCTCAAAGAAGAGCACCGCAGACCCTCCCAGAAGCGCCAACATGCTGGCGTGTGCCCCCGCTCTGCACCCCTGCCCTCCACTGTCCCCCGTCTGCCCCCACCCCGCCCCGCCCTCATCCTGGGTGAGCTTGGTCCGGCCGTCCCCATCACAAGTGCGGCCTTTCTGGGGCTGTTCCCTTGTAAGGGTAACACCAGCGCTAAACCTGCAGGCAGGTACCTGGGAACAAGGCCCCAGCAGGCATTCCCCGGGTAATTACGTGGTGCCTCAGCGCGGGCCTCCGGGAAGACACAGGCCGTACCGCGCACATCATGAGCCCCCACATGAGCCCCCACCTCCATGGGCCGCTGGAAGCCCCACTGCATACCTACTGTGTGGTACCGACCGCAACGAGAGGAGTCAAGGACAACGCAGTCACGGCTAAGCGGGCCCACACGGGACAGCCCGGCGCCGCGCACAGCTCAGTGAATCCGCGTGTCTGATACTCAGCGACGCATCCGTCTGCACCCAGATCCCAGCCTAGGTCCACTGCACGTACACCCCGCGGCGCTGGCCCACTCGGCACCCAAAAGCACTGTTAGAAGATGAAACCTCACGACTGAACACCTCGTAATGGAGCACATCAAAACCACACAAGTCGGGGAGCCTGGCCGGGCCAGTCGGTGGAGCGTGTGAGGGTCGACCTCTGGGTCATGAGTCTGAGCCCCACATTGGGGGTCGAGATTGTTTAAAAGAAATAAAATCTTTAAAAAATAAGACAATAAAGTAAAAGCATATAAGTTATACTAGTGTTTGGTGGTCATTAAAAATATGTAGATGTTTATATGTGTGCGAGAAAAGAAAGCTCATTCTTGCTACGGGCCAGCCTGTGAAGTTTTTATGTGCAGAAGGAACCCTCGCTTCCAAAATGCGCTTTTCTGGAGTGATTTAGTAATGTATTCCAGGAAGAAAACAATGACGAACGATGTAAAATATTCTTAGCCTCCTTTCTGACTTAAATAGTAATTCCCGATGTCCCAAGGCAGTACATGGAAATGCAGGGACAAAACACAAGCAGCCCCCAATTCTGCCGTTCTTTCAAAAAGTCATTTGCAAGAAGGTCTTGAGCATAATATCTTATAAGAACCAGCAGCATAGTGCATTTTAAGGGGGAAAACCCTGATATTCTCAGAACATAATTTCTCCGTGTCTAGAATACCGAGGTAAAGAGGATCAGATTTATAGGCAATTAAACCCTGAGCTGATTTGAAGATGTGGCGAACGCATACATCTAGTTTCCAAGAGGCAGACAGGTGCTAAGGTAAAAATATTCATTTCCTCAGGCTTCCTCCTCTGCAGTTCATCGGAATGGAATTTAAGAGCAAAATTAGAAACGGAAAAATAGGCCACGTGAGGGCCCAGAGGTGGGCTTTGTTGGCCCCGTGGCGTGTCACCGATGTCGCCGTGCCAGCCCCGCACGCCGGGTACCAGGACCGCCGCTCCTCCCTGGCCGCGTGTGCCCTGCCCACCCGGGCTTCCCAGACAGGTTGTGCAGGGCCCAGCCCTGTGCCAGGTGACACCTTTAAGACACAGTCACTGCAGGCACTAGATGAGTCCACACATAAATTCGAGATCCGGTTTTCTGTCTCCGCCTCCGTCTCTGTCTCTCACCTCCTTCCACTGACCCCTTTCCTGACCCAGGGCGCCGGGTCATCACGTCACTCATACTTACTCCTCTGGGGGGACTAACATTGCCGGGGGGCTCCAAGGCAAACCATGACCCTAACACGCATGTTTCGTCCATCTAGTTCATCAGTTTTAAAAAGGAGTCGTTTGGGGTTCAAAAGCCGACATTTCAAGAAATGTTGACGGGGACCCCACGGAAGTCTGTCCGGCTGCTAACCAGCCAGGAGTCAGACGAGGTACACAACCTTTCTGGGACCCATTTCCTCATGCGAGAGGATGCCATCCCTTCAGCAAATGCTCGCTGAGCCCCCGCCGTGCGAGGGATAACGTGCAAGTCCTCGTGGGGAAGCTGTGGCGGAATGTGGCCTTCCAAACGCTCAGCCCGTCCTTGTGTCATTGACCAAAGTGACATCATTAATGCGTCGACATGAGGTGCGTTCATGAAGGTGCTCTGGGGGTGCCGGGGCAGAGGTGGGGTGCCCTCCAGGACTGTTTTCTATCCTTGCAGAGCAGGGCTGTGTCCTGAGAGGCGGCAGTGGGCAGGGCAGAGGGCAGTGGGTCAGGAGTGAGCGGGGGTCGCACTGTGGGAACTTGGAAGGCCAAGCCAAGGCCACGGAGCGACACCAGGTCTGGGAGCCTCTCCTGCTGTCTAGGCAGAGGCTGGCGTCACGCATGTGCCACATCAGGGAGCCAACGTGCCAAAGTATGACGAACGTGGGAGGAGGGAGCGCCTGGAGCGCACTGGGTCGCGTCCGGTTTTCTTCGAGAAGCGCTCGGAAGTCCACGGGTTGGCTTTCAAGGGACCCGACCGCGGTTTCCACATGGACACACATGGCTTTCTTTCAAGAGGGGATCCGTGGGGCTCCGGGGTGGCTCAGTCCACGAAGCGTCTGAGTCTGGATTTTGGCTCAGGTCGTGACCCCAGGACCCTGGGCTCAGCCCCACTCCATGCTCAGCACAGAGTCTGCTTGTCTCTCTCCCCTCCCTCTCCCTGCCTGCGTGCTGCTCTCTCTCTAAAATAAATACATGAAATATTTTTTAAAAGAGGCGCCCATAGACTTCCTGTGATTATCAGAAGAGCCTCTGGCCACCAGGACTTAGACTCGCTGACTTGGTGACAGCACCCAGCCCTCACTCCCTCTCCGCGGAAAGTCGGCCGTTCTCTGCACCAGCGCTAAGGCCTGAACGGGAACGAGTTCTTACTCACATCGTATGCCTTCGACTCAGGGCTCTGGTCCCTTTCCTGACGGGAGTCTGGTGTTTACCTCTCTTCTTCTCTTCCTGCACGCGAGTCCATCACGACCGCACCACCCTCTGTTCCTAAAAATCGCCATAACCGGGCTTTGCATTTGAAAGAATATAGGTCTTATGTAAGCAAAGTTTAAACAAAAGGACAAACAGCATTAGTGTCATTAAAGATTTTAGCAGGCAAATGGCTCTGCACAGAACACGGAATGGTCACGCGTAGAACATGTGTAAGCGCCAAGTGCACGACTTTCAGATTCCGGTTCATCGAACGGAGGACTTGAGCTGTACGTCGTCCAGCTGCCCAGCCGTCCACGACCACAGAGGAGACATCACGGACATGCTGGGCGGGGGCTTAGTGGAAGGAATGTGCTTCATCCTTCCCACAGTGAACTCACTGCACCGCTAGCGAGGGACGCCGTCAGGATTTCCGGATTGCTTGCTGTTCTCCAGAGCGGGAGCTTGGGGAAGGAAATGCGGGTTGCCGGAAAGACTTTCTTAGTCCTGTCCTTTCCAAGTGACTCGTGTCTGTGGTGATGAGGCGCCTGTTTTCCAAACTAGGGCTCCATTGACTGGCCAAGGGGACGCTGGTCAAAAGGAGGCTGGAAGGAGGGGTGTCCGTAGGTCTGTCCCTGGGCCACCAAACAGTGGTCGCCCTGCATATATGGGACAGAATCAGAGCTTTCCAAGATGCTGAGTCAACAGATATTGACCATATTAAACTCAATAAACAGAAAGACCAATGATAACGCCGTTACATTTTAATTTCACGCGTGGAGGAACCTTAAATGCACGTGACTCAGTGACAGACACGGTCTGAGAAGTCGACACACGGTAGGATTCCGGCTCCAGGACCTTCTGGACAAGGCACGACTGTGGAGATGGGAAAAATCCGGGTGGGTAAGCAGGTGGAGCACCGGGGAGTCTTAGGGCAGGGAGACCACTGTGGGACACTGAGGACACAGACGTGTGTGCCCAGACCCGGGGATGCGCAGCACCGAGAGGGGCCCTCGTGTCCACGGCAGAGTCAGGGTGACGGTGACGTGTGGGTGTGGCAGCAGATGCACCATTGGGCGGGTGTTGACAGTCGGGGGTTGTGACTGGGGGAGGCAGGGGCGTGTGGGAAACCTCTGTCCCTTCCCCTCAGTTTGGCTAAGAACCTGAAACTGCTCTAAAAATGAAGTTTGGACAAAATTTAATGTCCTCCAGATGCAGGAAGAGCTCCTCTCTCTGCCTCACCCATGTTGTATGTGTGTTTGGGGCAGGTGTGTGTGCGTGTGCACGCCCGGGGAAGTCCCCCATTGTAGCAGCGATCATTCATTCATTCCACAAACTTTCATTGGCTACCTCTTACCGTCTCAGGGGCCACGGACGTTGAGAGGAGGGCACAGGACGGGGTGCTCTCTGGGGAAAAGGGACGAGGACCTTTTTGTGGAGCAGGAAACTAAGAACACAGCCTCGAGAATGGTGACCTCGGGGGCTGGGCCCCGTGTGCAGAATGACACCATCCCTCAGGCATTCTCCAGCCCTGTGACAACCTCCCATCACCCTCCTCACCTTGTGCAAATAGGGAAACTGAGGCAGAGAGGCTTGATCAGCGGCTGCAGGAGGCAGACCTCCCGCAGCCGCTGATGTCATTGGTCTCGCTTTCCTAGGCCTGTCATATTTACTTTCTGCCCCAAGATGAAAACATCTGTCCCATCTACAGAGAATCCTAGGAACATTCTTTGATCTAAAACGATGTGCAGCAGACCCAAAGCCGAGTGTGGTCTATTGTCCTGGCCTCTTTCTTGTCCCCTGTCTGACACCAGCTCACGGTTCACGCCCTCCATCACGATCCCACCCGGACTCTGCCACTGAGCGTTCGCACCCATGTGACACTCTGCTTGGCCCAGCAGGCGGGCCACCTCCCGCAGGGAGTGCGTGCTCTGACACCGACCCGCCCTCCCGGGGGGGCGCACCTCACACTCCCGGCCTGTGACCTCCACCCGGGCACCCCCACCCAGAGACACTTGCGGAATCCTAGGAAACACAGGGCCTCACAGCGCTCGCTGGCATTTCGAGGTCTGTCCAGCACCAGCTTCGGAGGCGAGCACTCCCAAAATTCCGCACCAGAACCCGTCCCCTTGTGGCAGCCTCGCGGACCCAGCGTCTCCTCCCCAGCAGCACCACGGGCATTTCTACAAAGGGCCCCGGAGCCCCCGACAGAGAGGATGCTGGCCTCAAAGCCTTCCTCCTTCTCTGCTGAACTCTGATACGACGTTACAACATTTATTTATTTGGTTTACTTCATTGACATATAATTGACATATAAAAGCCGTACAGATGTGACGTGCATAGCCTGACAGTCTGGGGACGCACACACACCGCCACCACTGCCAAGGCCGGGGACATACCCACCGCCTCCCAGATCCCCTCCAGGCCTCCTTATTAATATTTGGTGATAAGAACACTCAGCCTGAGACCGACCCTCTCAGCCGCGCCAGGTGCACGATAGACACACTGCTCTTAGCTAAGGCGCTGTGCGTTTGGTGGGTCTCCAGACCGTGCTTGTCTTGCGTCAGGGCTGGGAAGCCCCGCGAGAACGCGGGCCCGGCGGGATCTCAGAGCTGGGCGTGCTGGTGAGAGCCGTCCATCAAGCACGGGCCTGCACGTGGCGGGATGAGACTTGTACTTCATCGGGATAAGCAGGATAATGTGCTACATGAGGGGGTGATGATGGTCATGAAGAAACATGAGCCAAGCCCCGGGGCGTGGGGTGGCAGGTTAGACGGGTGCCAGGAGCCCTGGAGGCGGCACCCCACACGAGCCGGGTGGAGGGAAGGATGGGTGAGGGGCTACCTGGTGGCCCCTGTTTCCCCCGAGGGGTCCTCACCTGCGCATCAGGACGGAGGAGAGAGCGTTAGGTGCGCGGAGGGGCCTGTGTGGGAGGGGAAGGTGGTGTCCTGATAACGCGAGGTCGCGTTGGGAAGCACAGCGGCAGCCAGAGCAGGACGTGAAGCTGAGGTTGCAGGAGGGGCCCAGGTTTTAGCGCGCGGGGTGGGGGGTCCACGAGGAAAGGAGCTGACAGACTGGGTGGACGGGAATTCTCGGGAATCAGGTGTGAAGACAGGTGGCGTTCAGCCACTGGGACCATCCCTCAGGTGGAAGGAGGGTGCAGAACAGCCCTGCTTTGAGGGTGGAGAAGATGTGACATGACGCGGGTCATGGCTCGGGGACCGCAGGTGGAGGTGTGTGGATGCGGGTCATGGCTCGGGGATCGTGGGTGGAGGCGTGTGGACACGGGTCATGGCTCGGGGACCGTGGGTGGAGGTGTGTGGATGCGGGTCACAGCTCG
>NW_019154145.1:1247245-1283851 GCF_002288905.1 Enhydra lutris kenyoni | reverse complement strand
GGGACCGTGGGTGGAGGTGTGTGGACGCGGGTCACGGCTCGGGGACCGCGGGTGGAGGTGTGTGGACGCGGGTCACGGCTCGGGGACCGCGGGTGGAGGTGTGTGGACGCGGGTCACGGCTCGGGGACCGCGGGTGGAGGTGTGTGGATGCGGGTCATGGCTCGGGGACCGCGGGTGGAGGTGTGTGGACGCAGGTCATGGCTCGGGGATCGTGGGTGGAGGCGTGTGGACACGGGTCATGGCTTGGGGACCGTGGGTGGAGGCGTGTGGATGCGGGTCACGGCTTGGGGACCGTGGGTGGAGGCGTGTGGATGCGGGTCACGGCTCGGGGACCGTGGGTGGAGGCGTGTGGATGCGGGTCACGGCTCGGGGACCGCGGGTGGAGGTGTGTGGACGCGGGTCATGGCTCGGGGACTGTGGGTGGAGGCGTGTGGATGCAGGTCACGGCTCGGGGACCGCGGGTGGAAGCGTGTGGACAGATTTCGAGGGATCCAGGTGCAGGGCAGGCCCAGTGAGCAGAGCTGGCCTGGGGTTCGGGCCGGGCACGCGAGCGTGAGGAGGATCTGAGTCTCCGCAGCAGAAAGGGGCATCAGTTTCCTGTCTGGGTTTCGGGAGGATGCTGGTCCGCGGGAAACAGGGCAGAGGCTCTGGGCTTGGTGTTTCAGTGAAGTTTCATCTGCAGCGCAGACCAGGGAAGAGGGCCCTGGCTGTCAGCGTTCCAGCAGGAGAACAAACGCGCTCCCGGCATCTGAACGGAGGTGCTGGCAGCAGGGAGCGGCCGCGCTGGCAGGGAGGGTGGACAGCCGGAAGGAAACAGCCAGGCAGGAAGCCGCCACCCTGGGGTTGGGGACACAGAGGAGGGCAGCAGGGAGTCCAGAGCCCGGGGCCCCCTGGCAGAGACAGAGCCGCATCCTGTGTCACAAAACCGGAAGGACAGAGGATGTGGGGCACAGAGCTCCAGGCTCTGTGGGGCGCCCGGGAGGAACCCAGACCCGCCCACTGAGTCGCTGCCCACGCTTCCCTCCAGGGACTCAGCTCCTGGCTGCAGAGCCGGTACCCCACACCCCTGCAGAGGGCAGGACCCCGCCTCTGCCCACCCTTCGTCCACCTTCCAGGGATCCTCTGCGAGCAAGGACGTCACTTACAAATGAGCATCCAGGCCCGCGCTGGGAGGTGGGACAACCGTCCCACACGTGCATGGACCCGGGAGCCCGTTGTTCCCGTGGCCGTCGCCGTGCTCGTGGGAAGAGAAGTCACGTTTTTCAGCGGCGCTGCAGAAGCATCCTTGATTCTGAACCTACTTGAGTCGTGCTCTCAGAGGCGTGTATTTTTAGGCCTCTGGGTAGAAAGGGCCGTGGGTTCCTCTAGGAATAGCCTGTTTGAAATCAAACAGAAGAAGCCGGGACGTTTCTGAATAATTCAGACGCCTCGCGTGGTCTCTCGTGCCTATTAGAGACCATTTTCCTTTGATTTCCGTTTTCAGCGGTGGGAACGGCGTGTTCTTGGAGACTGGCTGGAGTCACCTCTCCGATGAAAGTGCTCTTCCCGCTCCCGAGTCCTCTCTCCTGTGATCAGGCCCGCGCTGGTGTGCGGCAGCTCCTCTCGCGGCCCAACCCGCAGAACCCGGTGTTTGCATAATTGGTTGCCGGCGCTCAGAAGCCGGAGAAGTTTGAACCCCGTCCAAAAAGCACGTGCCGTGGAGCTTGAGGAAACGCTGCAATTCAAAGCAGCTAAAACTAAGCAATTTATGACTTAGAGATGCCAAAGTATGACAGAAATCACTGCATATATTGTACCAGCAAAGTCACACTTACTTGGTAATTAATGATTAAAACAGGAATTTCCCGATGCTGGCAGTGAGCGAGCGCACCCTGGCCAGGCCCAGGACGGCCCGCGCTTCCTTCCTGTCCCTGGCGGCGGGTCTCCAGCTAGGCCTTCTGTGGCCCGGCCCCGCGCAGCCCGGGACGTTCCGGAGGAGACAGGCTTGCGGGCAGCGGCTGCCCCAGCCCCGTCACAGATACTGCTGAGCAAGCAACAGCGACTTGAGGAACGGCTGGGTTTCGGGCCATGCAAAAACGGAAACACGCGGAACACGCAGGCCCACAGGAGCACCTGCCAAGACCACCCGGATCCAACCCTTTCCCCAGGGAGGGCTCCCACTGGGTCAGACGGGTCAGGGTCTTCCTCTCCCCCTTCCCCTCCTTGTCTTCTTCACAGACGAGTGACTGACGGAAGGAATCTGTCCCCCATCCGTACCTGTGGGAGCCCTGACCGTCCGCCCAGCAGACCGCCCCACTGCCCCGCACCCACCCAGAGCCCCCACACTGGGTCACCGTGTGAAGCGAGCCCGGTGACCTCTCAGGCCCTGCTTCGTCACCCTCTCACGGGGGAGCGTCCGGACCAGAAGTGCCGGTGCCGCCTCAGCCCCCTCCTGCCCATGAGAGGACCGACCCGGTGAGAGGAGCGGGCGATGCCATTGTGTGTGAAGGACACAGCCCAGGTTAGGAGGAAGCCCACGGGCCCCATGGCCCCACCTGTACGCTCACCTCCAGTGGGGCGTCGGGTGCCCGTCTGCCCCGGTGGGGTGTGGGGTGGGCCTGGCCACGGCGTGGGCTTCTCCGCTCGCTCGGCGGCTCCATCCTCCGCTGCCCAAGGCGGCTTCTGGGCCGTGTCCAGCAACGCCCGCTGGGTGCCCGTCCTTACCTTACTCCCCCAAAGAGCTGGCACCCTGTCCCCAGACTCCAGTCCAGCCCCTGACCGCGGCGCTGACGGGGGACTGGGAAGAGAGACCCCCAGGGCCCTGCAGCCCAGCGGGGCACTCCTGCTCTATTTCTTCTTCCCGGATATCAGAAGAGAGACTTCTTGCTTTAAAAAATAATAGTAAAACCCTAACAAGTTCCAGAACCCATGCCGGGGAGGAATTGCAGACCCAGTGGGACCCCCCGCTCCAGCGGCCTGGAGCTCCTGAGACGCGTGCGGAGACAGGTGGGGGACGGGGGAGGCAGGTACCCCTTTCCTTGCTCGACTCCGGCCGTCTGCATGTCTGCTCTGTGGCCACAAGCAGTGAGGAATGACGTTAGTTGTCTCAGCTTTGTTAATAGGCTGTTTGGCGAATGAGAAAATGTGTCAGGAAAAGCATGACCAGGGAGTCTTGGCGCGAACAACTCTGAGAAGGAAGGCGGGCACCGGCTTAGGGAGACTGTCCTCTCTCTAGAAACGCACAGAAAAGTCCGTTCATTTGTTCTCTTCCGTCGTTGGACGTTCCAGCGTCCGGACAGCCTGGAACCACCAGATTCTGGGGCTGATGTGTTTGAAGCGGGAGGTGTGTGAATACTGGGACTCTCACTCGGCTTCCAGAGTGTTCCGCGCATCCTCTGACTTGTGAATAGGCTGTGTGGCCTCTGGCTGAGGAGGACGAGGCCCTGAGGACCCTGTCTAGACTCCGGTGAACAGGAGCACTGGGTCTGGCCCTCGCTGGGATTGCTCCTATGTCTGAGGTCCTGTGACTCTCCAGGGTCACAGAGACCCCTGCTTCCCACGGCAGACACGTGCCTTGCCCTGGAGTCCTGGGGCGAACAGGGCAGCATCTTCCAAACAGACGCAGTAGCGCGTCCCGAAAGGGCAACCAGACAGTCATCCGCTGCACTGACTTGATCAGTGAGAGGAGCGCTGGGCCATTCGGACCCCCAGCGTCCCTCCTTGTTTTCCAAAAACCTTTTGGCGAACAGAAGTTGACCAGTGGGGCCCGGAGAACGGCGGCATCGAGAAAGGGAAAGTATAAAGCGTGTGAATTCCACAAGCTTTACTCAAGTGAACCCTCCTGCCTTTGCATCCGCAAGATCACTGAGAACAGTCCGGTCAGAAGACCTGCCCCCGGGCCTCATCCTGGGTCACGTGCTTTCCGTTCTCAAAGCAAATGAAGCCTTTGGGGAGGAGGCCGCCTTAGTCAGCTCAGGCTGCGGGACAAATACCACAGCTCGGGCGTCTTCAACAGCAGACGGTCACTGCCCCGCGTCCCGGGGGCGGGAGCCCGAGGTGCCGGCGTGGGCAGGGCTGGTGTCTCCGCAGGCCTCCCTCCAGGGTGTGCGGATGCCGTCCCCTCCCCATGTCCTCACATGGTCGTCCCTCTGTGTGTGTCTGTGTCCTGCTCTCCTCTTCCTCGGACCCCAGTCAGATCAGATCAGGCCCCATCCCACCGACCTCGTCTTACCTCAGTCACCCCCTTAAGACCCCGTCAGCAAATACCGTCTCCTTCTGAGGTCCTGGGGTTAGGAGTCTAGCACATGAGTTTTAGGGACATCGTCCAACCTGTAACAGCCTCTTCTCCTGTACATTCTCCTTGAATAACACAGGATGCGGAAGCCCTGAGCCCCATGAGAGCTCATGTGGCTGTCCCCAACATGTGTCTTGCTCTAGCTTGGCAGAGCGAGGGACTCTGAGCTGGAAGGCTGAGCCTGGAGTCCTAGATGTGCCACCTCTCAGCCACGTTAATTCTTGCCAGATGCTGAGTGCCTGCGGCCTCAGTCTTCTCATCTGCCGCGTGGGGTGTCGGCTGGCTGTTCGGCTGCATCTCCGCCAGCCGGAAGCACCCAGTGGCCAACCCCAGCACGACCATGGCACCCTGCAGCCACACACGGCCACCAGGTTCACCCCATTAATACCACTCCCGTGCGAGCCGCTGTGACGGTGACAACCTGAGGCTTAGCCTGGCGGATGCCCCGCATGGACGGTGCCATATTTGCCCATTCGAGCCCATCGGCTTTATCAGCTCATGGCTGGGGCGTCCTTTCATAAAGTTGTCAGCCGCAGAAACATTTTGCCGCATTTTCTTGGCTTTCAAAGAGCAGTGGTGCTGGGGTGTTTCCAGAGCCAGCAAAATCCAGGACAACGGCACCGAAGCTCTGAGAAGAGTGAGCCTTGTTAGGAAGGAGCCGCCACGCTCTGTCTTCGGTCAAAGGTACCGTAAGGAGGGCACTTTCTGCTCTGAGGTTAGCATCTCCGTGGGATTCAGGGAGAGCAAAGCAAGAGAGTCGCTCGGAAAACTGATCACAGGAAGGAATTGAAAACAAGCCAAATGCACTTGTGTGTTTTCTGAGTCGGCTGTGCCGGGGGGGAGGGGCCCCTTGGAGAGGGATGGACACCTCCAGTCCTGCTGGCATGTGAGGCCGTGTGCTCGCCTCCATGTCCCCTCCAGCCACTTACAAAAATGTTTTGCACTGTTCGGCGAGGCTCTCGATTGCAAGCTCCTATTCCCAAGGAAAGTGTGAGCCCCGTGGGTGCAGAGTGGGTGGCCCAGAAGCGCTTTCCACCCAGGGCCTGTGTGGGGGGTGGGAAGCCAGGCCCTGCTTCGACTCCTCTCTGCCTCGTCCCCTGTGTGCTTGAGTGGGACGGACCCACCGGGTCAGAGACAGGCCCTGAGTGCTTTCCGCCTCTCCTGGACCTCGAGCCGCCTTCAAGGACACCGCGACCCCTTCCGCGGTCACGTGGACAGAGCTAGAATGTTCCACGACAGGAGGGATGATGGAAGAGTCAGGGCCCCCACCACTTTCTCTCTGAGACCACCGGAGGCGGCTACGAACATCAGAACAAACTCGGTTTGGGTTGTTTGCTGCTTTCTTGCATGACCCTCACTGCACATGGAGCTGCCCTTGCTCCAGGCCCACGGCGAGCTCAGGAGCAGGGCCTGAGGCTGCCTGCGGGGCTGCTCGCTTCCCTCCTGCCCTCTTAAAGCCGTCAGACCAGCATGGGCGTCGGGCAGCGTGCCGCATCCTGGGGTCGGGGTCGGGGCGCCTGCTCCTCCTGGCTGTCCTGTCTCCTCCCCGCACGTGCTCTCGCAGCACTGAGATGCCGCTGTGTGGGCAACGGGTACACCACTGGGGATGGAGAGAGGGAGCAGCAAGCCCTCAAACATCCAAACCATGACTTCCGTCGCCCTCACGGGGGGGCCGCTGAGGAAGCTGGGCGCGGCTCTCTCTGCCCCCTTTCTTCAGGGGTCGCTGCTCCCAGCCCGGGGACTTCCCACGTGGGCTCATCCCCCCACTGACATCTGTTCTCGCACACCTCGCTGTTTCTGGACCTGCTCAAGACACTCGCTGACACGGTCAGGGGTCTGTGACGACACTGGGGACCCCAGAACACAGTCGGCTGAGGATTCCCTGCAAGAACCCCAGGACTCACCCTGAGGGTTTGTTGGAGATGAAGGGTGTGGGCCAGAGGGAGAAGGAGCACAGGGTAGCATACGGGGAGGCCGGGAGCGGGCCCAGCATCCCCCCCGAGTGCCGACTGCGCACCCCCGAGTCCCCCAGCAGAGGCTGGGATCGGGCCCAGCGTCCCCCGCCCCGAGTGCCGTCCACACACCCCCGAGTCCCCCAGCAGAGGCTGTGAGCAGGCTCAGCGTCCCCCCCGAGTGGCGTCCACACACCCCTGAGTCCCCCAGCAGAGGCTGGGAGCAGGCCCAGCGTCCCCCCCGAGTGCCGTCCGCGCACCCCCTAGTCCCCCAGCAGAGGCTGGGAGCAGGCCCAGCGTCCCCCCTGAGTGCCGTCCACACACCCCTGAGTCCCCCAGCAGAGGCTGGGAGCAGGCCCAGCGTCCCCCCCGAGTGCCGTCCGCACACCCCCGAGTCCCCCAGCAGAGGCTGGGAGCAGGCCCAGCGTCCCCGCTCCGCCCAGCGGCGGGCTCACCCGGTCCCCACGCCCACACCATGGCCAGCACTAACAGGCTCTCCCCTCACAGCGGCCTCAGCAGGCTCTCCCCGTCGGTGCACAGCATTAGGGTGATGGATATCAAGGGCTTATCTGGCTTTGCGGGAGTGATTTGTCAGGACCCTGGCCGTCGGAATGGTTATCAGCAGGTTGGTAATGGGTTCTGGACCCGCTGACCCCTGCCGCATTGTTTCCACCCTGAAATCATTAGCTCTCTTGGGCTGTGAGGGGCCTCTCTAAGGAGACTCTGGCGTCTACCTAAATGGGCAAAGAGAGGCCTCGAAGGGATTAGCCCCTTGTCTTAGAGGTGGGGGGACAGAGCCGCGTCTCCTGGGAACATGGCCCGAGTGGCCGGCACCCTGTCTGCACGGACTCTAGCCCTTCCTGCGCCTGTCTGCCAGCGAGCAGGACGCGGACATGCGGGCTCACAGCAGAGTCCCATCTGCGGGGGGCAATGGAACTAGCAAGGGCAGGACCCCCACACCACCAGCCGCCCCCAGCCTGGCCCAGGCTGCAGGGGAAGGAGCAGGAGCCAGGGGCAGGGCAGGCCCCGGCGTTTGGGGCCTCCCACGCCGTGTGCCACAGTGCGAGAGCTCCACGCTGCTGGGCACTGGGCCCCCAGCTCTGGGGGGCAGTGGTCACCAGTGTCCCAGGCCAGGCCCACCTCCCTCTACCCTCACACCGCTTATACGGACTTCAAGCCCAGGCACCAGGAGGGTGACATGCGTGTGCGGGGACAGCGAGAGCTTCCCCATCTAAGTCCCCCACGGGCCAGCCCTGCTCTCACAGGAAACCCCCATATCCGAAGGCCAATCGCCAGCATGGTGACCCACGTGCTGTCCCCTCGGCCACGAGGCTTTCAGCACGAACTACTCATGGGCTCCTCGGAAACAGGCAAAGCCCCATTTTGTAAGAGATAAGTCCTTGAGATAAAGAGAAGTTCCTGGGGCGCCCAGGGGGCTCAGTGGGTTGAGTGTCTGACTCTTGGTTTCGGCTCAGGTCCCGATCTCAGGGTCGTGGGATCGAGCCCCGTGTCGGGCTCCACTCTGGATGTGAGGAAGCCTGCTTGCGAGTCTCTCTCCCTCTGCCCCACCCTCTCTCTACAAAAACCTGTCTGCCCCCGGCACCCCCTTCACAGAAGAACAGAGACACAGGGGGTCCACCCCACCATTCGTCAGGGGTACTTCCTGCCTCCAAAGCCCCCTTCGTCCACTGAAGAAAGAAGTTGCTGATGCTCGAGTTTCTTTCCAAGTGAACTCGGCTTGTCTGCCGCGGGGGCCACACGCAGCTCGGAGGTGACTCGCGTGCGGTGCGGCCGGCAGTGTCTGGAGCTGCTGGGACGTCTGACCCGACCTTCAGTTAAGTCTGAGTGGCCTGCGGGGGCTCTAACTGATGTCTTTCCGGACACGATGAACCATCAGAACAGACGGCTGGATGACAGGCTTCTTCGTCCACGTGCGCTATGAACAGGAGGGACAGCTATTTCAACGCGTGTCCCCAGCACACTGACAACTGGGGTGGGGGGACTCAGCTGGTGCTCAGACACCCCCCAGGACGCCATGCCCAGACGTTAGGCTTTCAGCGCCGGGAGGACCTGACAGGCGATCTCCTAAGTGGGACCAGCGACAAGAGCACCAGGACCCCAGGTCTCCGTCTCCAGCATGCCGTGGCCAACCCACACCCTTCTGACTGCGGACACCATCGCCCTCCGGGACGGGAGTGCGGAGACGAGCCTGTGCACGCAGGGCCCCGCCTGCCCCGGGTGGGACACGCCTCACAGCTGTCAACCCCGGCTTCGTCCACACAGCGGCAACCGCCCACAAAACCAAATTCTAGGCTTCAGACCACGATGTGGGAGACAGTCGGCCACACTCGGGGCCATGACGGCAGATCTAATCCGTGTCCGAGGTGGGACCTTCCTTCTGAGATGCACCAGGAAAATCTTATCCTGGGACCAGACGGCAGCAGGTGGCTGTCCGTCCCGAGCTTCCTAGCGGCATGCACTGACCTTGTTCACGCTGGATCTCTGACCGGGCTGGCCGCTGGGCACTTCTCTCTGTTCCTTGTCCCTGCTGGACACGCCCTTCCCAACCGAGGGCCCGCAGACGTTCCCTTAGGGACCAGAACACACATCCCAGCCAGGCATGTGGAACTGAAAGTACCAGCCTGTTTTCTTCTCTTGTGGAGTATAGGGGCCTTGATTTCAGTTCTCAGCTTAAAAAAAATCCGGAGCTGCCGCTGTCGAGACAAAATCCAAACTGCCTGCTACACCTCTAATTGTCGGCCTGCCTTCTGGGTAAAATGGTGCTATTCACTTATTCGTTTTTGTTCACTTGTCAGCTACAAAAAAAAAAAAAAAAAAAAAAAATTATCACTGCTTTCGAACCCGCTAAAAGAACAGAAATTCTGCAAATTGCTTTCTCGACGTACTTACTCCAGACCTAATACCTCTCCGCAGAGTGTCAGAAATTGCACAATGCAACGTCGCATGCAAATCGTATTTAATGCCGCTGTTTCAGTGACTCACTTTATGTTATGTAATTTCACTGAAATGATCCTTTTGTCACCACTCTACGTGTGTGGCTCATTTTGACACTTCCCACTTATCACGAGAAATATTCGTTTGATCTAGTCCCTGTAAATAAAAGCACTGTTGTCAGACAACCGCCCCACGCAGAGCCGTCCGGTGTGGACCCTGGGAGACCCAGGCCTCTCCACGTCCGGCTGGCCCTATGGGGCCAGGTGTCCTGTCCTTGGAGTCGGAGACGAGGCTCCAGTGGCATCGGACTGCTAGCGTCCCAGTCGCTCTGCTTCCCGAGCGGGAGGGTCCCCACCAGGCTGGGCCAGTCCCTGAGACCTCACCACGGCGCACAGACACACATCCTGGAAGGACTCAAGCCTCCGCGTCATCTTTCTCAGCAACATCAGTGCCACGAAGCTGAACAAAGTCATTAAAGCCGGGACGAGGAGTTCGAAGTCTCACACCAAGTCGGTCGTGGAGCCGACGCCAGCTGCTAACGGCAGCGCCGGTCCTGTCCCCAGCGCCCTCTCCCCTCGCTGTAGCTCCTCAGAAGACACTGTGGGCTTGGGGCACAGAGACTCAGGTCCCCGCGCCAGCCCCCAACATGGGGCAGGAGCCCTTGGGCGTGAACCACAGACTGTCAGGCCCGCAGCAAGACCCCTGGGGACTCCCTCAGTTTCCCCATCTGGGCCGCCGCAGCCCTTACATTCGTGGCCTAGGTCGGGGGCTTCCCCAGCTGTCCTCCGGGGTGAGATGTGTCCTCCTGTCATGTCCCTGTCCCCTCCCGCCGGGTCTCCGCGTCAGCCTGCTGTTTCTGCATCCCCAGGGTCGGCCCAGCTCAGACATGTGTGTGCATGTGGACCAAGGGCTGTGAGGATCCTGCCCTGAGATGGGCTCTGGGGTCTGGATCTGCCCAACACTGGCCAGCACCGGCCTCTCATTCTGAGATGTAGCTAACAGCTCCAAACCAGCACCTGCAGAGACCAGCCCGTGGCTGGGGTCAAGGACGGGATTGAGGACACAGGATCAGACCCAAGGCACGTGAACCCATGCAGTCAATGGGGTCTGCTCTATCTTAACCTCCAGTCCTCTTTGGGGTGAGGCCTGTCCTCGGGCTGCGGGGACACGGCCTCCGTGGGGACCGGAGGTGAGTGCTCAAACGCCGCATTCGCCATCCCGTTGCAGCAGCTGCCACGGCCGGTCCTGAGCCCACTTCCGGTTTCTAAAGAAAAGCCATCTGGGTGTCCCCATTTCGACCAGGATGGCTCTACGAGAAGCTGCGTTTCCGGCTCCTGAGAGCCACGGTCCTGACCCGCAGTCCTTCAGTTGTGGAACGCACATGTGAGAGGAGCACGGGCGCGTGTCTGGGACGCTCTGTGGCTGTGCCTGCCGACCGTGGGTCTGCGGCATCTGTGGGGTGGCTCGGCCAGGGGCAGCGGGGTGCTGTACCAGACCGGCGCGGGCGGGGGCCGGCAGATCAGAGCCCGAGCCCGCTGTTCCTTCTCACAATGGCTCTAACCCCATCACGGGGCCCCATCCTCACCACCTCCCCTCACGCCGATCTCCTCCCGGCACCCCACCTCCAAAGGCCACCACGCGGGGACACGGGTCAGCCTGCCGCCCGCGGTTTCCAGCCACCTCTGGTGTCCTGGGCCTCATGCCCCCAGCTCCCCTTCCTGGCCCTAGAGGCCGGGACTCCGAGTTCTCTGGGAAACTCTGGAGTGGACTTGACACTCGTCCCCTCAGAGTAAGAGACCAGAAAGTATGGAGGAAGGTCTGCGTCCCACCGGAGACCTGCCCAAGCCCCGTGGCTCCCGTCCGGGGGTCCCCCCACCATGGCGGGTCAGGGTTGGCACCCACAGAGGGGAAGGGGCAGGGTCCCAGTCTAGGAGGTTCTCCGGTGTCGGTCCCGCTGGTGGTGACCCCACGTGCCCCGGAGACAGGACCGGGACAGCTGGGGACCCTGGGGCAAAGGTGCAGTCACGGCCTGAGTCTTGGTGACAGGCTCCCCTCAAAGGGACAGCAAGTGTCACGCTGGGGAGAGAGCGCGTGCTTCACTGTCACCTCCGCACGGAGCAAATGGACGGCCCGGACCCTTGCCGTCAGCGACATCGCTGTCTGGGGAGAGAGGCGAGAGTGGAGTTTGATGTTATAAATCACCATAATTTGTTACAATTTCCAAAGACAAATATGACAGGCTGGAATGACTCTGCTGTGCCGCGCAGTTGTGTGCGGAAGCTATAAAGTGCATAAATCTGAGGACGAGATACGTTCAATCTGAGCCCGCGGAGGCCGGATCAGCTCGGCCAGCCGTGTTCCCCGAGGACGCCGGCGCACCGACGCGGAAGAGCCACCCGGCGCTCGCTCCGTTGCCCCGCGGGAAGCCAGGGGTTCTCCGCGTCTGCTCAGCCCGGAGATGGGGAGTCTGGCCCTCGGATGCCTGGGGATGGACAGAGCATGCGGATCCCCAGGCCCCCGCAGCCACGGCGCAGGGAGGAGGAGGAAAACCAAGGGCCAGTATTCCAGAAGCCTGCGGGGCCTACCCTCCGCGGCCAGCAGAGACGCGGCTCGGACGCGCTCCCCTGTCACCTGTTCACGTCCTCCAGGGGCCCCGGCTCTCGCTTCCCCCTCAGTGACAGGGCTGCAGACACGGGCAGTGATGCTTGGCGACAGAGGTGGGACGCCCGGCCCGAAGAGGGAGACGCAGCGGGCACAGAGGCGTCTGCAGACTGGCCGATGCAGGGTTCGTCCAGCCGAGCACACGGTTTCAGAAGCACCGAGGAAAAAGGCGAACGGAAAGGACGCAGAACAGTCCGTGCCTCCGAGGGGCCCCTCGGCTCCCGCCGGGCTGCTACTCCCGTCTCTCCGCTGGGCACCCACGGGGGATCCCAGGCAGCAAGCACAGGCACCCCGGGTTCCGGTTCCTGTTTCCACCCATCTCCAGGCGGGATGGAAACCATGTCCCCTGTAGGCTGTCAGTGCCTCATGCCACCCTCTGTTGTCCCGCTCTTGACTTAACGGGGCCAACGTCTCTCTGTGTGGTGATGAAGATTGTCTCCTACCCAAGGAAGACGTCATGCGGTCAAGGGCGGAGTCACAGGGAGCGCCGAGAGCGGGGAGCTCGGGTCCGTGAAGGGCAAGTCAGTCCCAGCTCTGTGGACTTCCGGAAGGCCACGGACAAATACCGTGCGGACCCTGGGCTGTAGTTCACTAACCCACATAACGGGGATGAAATTATTGACCTTGTAGGGTTGTCGCCAGCGATCGATGAAATAATTTAGCCCACGTGTGAGCCTTAACCCAGTGCTTGACTTGTAGAAAGGACTCGGAAAGTGATGGTTTGCAGGTCTGCATACGTTACAGGGCGCATCAGTTATATATGGGAAACCATGAAATTTGGCCAGGCGCTGGAATAAGTAGATTCCAGGAAGGATCCAGGAAGGATGGCAAATGGTATCATTTGATATCAGTTGAAGGATCTGGGGAGACCCGTGGTTTGTGGAGCATCTGAGTGTCTGGGCATGTGCCATCGCTGTGTCCTGCCATGATGGGAACAGAGCGAGACTCGGAGCTGAGAGCCAGGTCCTCTGGACTCAGACAGAGGCAGGCGGTGCTGCGGATTTGGTGAGAGGCTGTGTGTGCATTCTGGGGTCTTGTGGCTGCCTCTGGAAGAGTGGAGTGACAGTGGGGCCACCAGTGCTGCTGGCGTGAGCGTGCTCCTGCCGCAAAGACCCGCCGCTGGGCACCCTGCTCTCTCTGGGAGTTGTACAAGGTATGGTTCAACGCAGTCCAGCTTAGTGAATAATCCTAATTTGTACATCAGGAATGACGGACCCTGAATGCTCGTGAGAGCAGAGAGTCCTGACTCCCACCAGCTTCTGCAGGGATGCCCTCCCCTCCATGACCCTGCTGACGTTTTCACCAGCTCAACCTTAAATGTCCCAGCAGCGAGAGTCTCCCACTCTTTCAGTGAAATGCTTGAGCAAACAGGAGGAAAATTCCTCTAATATTCTAACGTCTTCTTCCCATTTAACTCCCATCTAAGCGGGTTGCATCACGCAACATGATACATTCAACAACGCCCCTGTGTGTGCACGGGTGGGCCCGGTTACCAGCGCCGTCCACGACGGACAGCGTGCTTCTTGCCCGCCACATGGAGGGTGTTGGTCTGGATTCAGCTGGGGTGAAGATTGGTTTGTGTGCATGATTCCAAGCGGAAACCAGCGAGGAAGGGTTCGGACACCCCCAGACGGTGAAGTAAGTCACGAGTCCTCATCCCTCCCCTCGTCCATGTCTATCGTGCGGGTCGTGGGAGGTTAAATGCCTCGGGACCGTCCTCGTGAGAGCGCTGCTGTCCCTGCACAGGCACCGGTGCCGCGAGGTGGGGACGGCGTGGTGCCTGCCATTGCGTTCTGGTTCTGTGGGGTTCGCTCACAGCAGCAGCAGCGCAGGAGAATCAGAGAGTTGCACGGGGTCGTGTCTTTGGTCGCCACATGGTTATTATCCCCAAATGCTGAAGGTTCCAAAAGTTTGAGGCGGGTTTGTTCTGGAAGTGACAAGGAGGTGGTTCCTCCCTTTCACATCATCATGAACGAAAGCAGATTAGACATTTCCGGATGCTTCTAACGCAGGACTTGTGCGGTCACGGGCGGGCGAACAGCAGAGTGGCAGCCTGTGTTTGATCGCGGAGCCTCTGTGGGATGCGGGGCCCTAGGAAGCCTTGAGACACTGCTTCCCCGGCTGGGCACCAACGAGGCGCTCATGCCCGCCCGCCCACCCGCCCACCCGCTGGGAGATAAGGCAGCGGGATGGAGGTCAGCCTTGTGCTCTGTGAGGTGCACGGACATGGGACTTCATGTCCCTGTCCTCCCCTGTGCACTGCCTTCCAGTGCTCCCTCCCACCCTCCCCCCTGTCCGAGGGCAGGTGGGTCTCCCCTTGAGCACCCACTGCCCCCCAGCCTCTCTGAGCCACCCGGCCGCGGAGGCCACCTTCCGTCACCAGCACGTTCCGTGGCTCCTCCAGGCTCACCAGAAACCACCGCAGGAAAAGCGTTCGTGGCAGAACTGGGGTCAGTTATGTCGGGCTGTTAAAATACTTGGAATTGCAAGGCTGTCCGTGGACGTGCACCCCTCAGGTAAATGACACAAGACGAGCACGGGTGTGTCCCAGCGGTTTCGGAGTAGGGAGAATTGCAGAAAGTGTCATAATATTTTCAGACTTCAGGTCTTTTCCCCCAGATGCAGTTCTGAGATTTCTGAAGGAAAGGCGGGATTTGATGACTTTGTGCCACAGCTTTAGTTGTGAGGACTCCACAAATTCAGGGTATGATTGTGTGCACGTGACAGGTGGAACCTGAAAGCCCTCGTCCCCCAAAAATACCCAAGAGAAAGAAGCGACTGAAGTCAGGTGCTGCCTTCCTCACAGGCGTCCGCACAGCAACTGTTTGCTGGGTGGTTTCCTAACCTGCGTGTCCTGGCGAAACCCAGCCTTCCCGGAAGTCACTGTGACTGTGTTACGAGGCCCGGGCGCGTCCGTGTGTGAGCGGGTAGCTGTGAAGCGGAGGGTAAGAAGACAGCGTTACACACGTGTGCACATAAGTCCTCTTTACATCTTGAGGCTTAGACCGAGATTTGACTGTTCTGTGTTTTGCGTCTCACTTCAGCTAGACTGCGGGTTCTGAGACTGGAAACCCTAGTGAAGGCATAGACTTCTACTCCACGCTGCCTGTCCCGTGGATAGCCAGTGGCTCCTAGGGCCCCACAGCACCCACGCACCTCACAGACAGGCACACGCCCGCACACGCCCAGACATAGGCACACACACGCACACATACACGTGCATGTATGCACACGGGGGCACACCTGCACGCACACGCTCCACATTCACACAGGCCTGCACACCTGCACACACCCACACGTGCACACATCCACACGCACACACGCCTGCACACACCTGCCTACGAGTGTACACACACGCACACACACAAGTGTCCCTGTGCACAGACATGCACTCACGCACACGCACACGCACATGCACGCACACACACGCACTACCACCCCCTTCCCGCCACATCCCTCTAGGCGATCACCCTGCCGCGCTGTCCTCCTAATCACAGGCTAAGAGAACGAGAAAGCATCTACCTACAGCAAACACAGAGATAGATTCCTGTGGAAACCAAACAAAAAGGCAATAGGAAGAGGAAGTGGGCGATATTAAATTTTTCATTAGATCCATCGCTCCAAAGCTTTTAGGCTCTGAGCTCAACACACTGATGTCTGGCTGACCCATAATCCAGCTTAGTTGGAGGAACTTGGCGGAAACTCAAAATTGGGATGCCAACAGCTTTGAAAAATTGCCCAGAAAGCCAAGAAAATGGATGCATGTTTATGGTGGGAAGAGAGATGATTAAGGAACCCTCCTAATTTGGATCTTATTTTGTGTCTTTGCTCTGAATCTGGGGAGTGAGTGGCTGCTGCCTCAGCTGAACTGGGATTTGGTGATTCCAGAACCATGGACACACCTGCCCGGCTTGAGTGTGGAGGCAGCAGAGAGCCCAGGGCTGGGTTTGGTTTTCCTGCACCACATGCGTCTGCTATGCTGGAGAGTGTCTCAGACCTTGGCCTCTCCTACACAACCCTGCCCTCCCCCAGGGTGTGGCCCTGCGGTATGTGCCGTCCACCATCTGTCCGTCTGCATGTCACCTCTGTCTTCTGTTCACACATGAACCCATCACCAAGCTCTGTATTCCTCAGACACCGTCTGAGACATAGTGAGTACGGAATGAATGAAGGGAAACCTTAATAAAAATGAGTGAATGGATGAACGGAGGAGAGGTGAACCATTAAACCAGAAGGATCAGAACAGCACAGAAGCTGCTCAGTACAGCTTGTAACTCGCAGGCAGGTGTTTCCAGAAGGATTGGGAAGGTGGCATGAGGCAGGGATTCTGATAAAAAGATGATGGACGAGGGTCTAGCCGGCTCCAGAGGGGATGCGACCCCAGAGCAAAGAATCTGGCCCCCGCTGCTGTGATCGCTGCTGCCATCATCCGTTGTTCTTGAGAAGGAAAGGGCCACTGGAAACTTGGGGGACACGATTCCGTGTTCACAGAGCTTCACGTCGCCGGCATGTCGGAACCGGAGTTTGGTCCTGATGCCGGCCCCGGTAACAACAGGCACGGATAGGATAGAGGCCAGACAGAAGCTGAGGCAGGTCCCAAGACCAGCCAAGTAGGAAGACAGAGCAGTCCGGGGAGTCAGGGAGCCTCCCCCTCGCTCACCCACGCTAAGCCCTGTGACCTTCTCGAGTCACCACAGTGTGCTGGCATTTAACTTTAGGATCTGTAACACCTTTCTGCTTACATGCGTGAAAATTAAAAATTCTGTGATAAAATATTGTTTTCATGTTCTAAACCAGATAACTAAACAGAGACCCACATAGAGCCGCCGTCCTTCTCCCCTGGAGGAAAACGCACATCGGAAACTGTCAGGAAGAGCCAAGAGGCTGACTTCGGATTCCGTCCCTTATTGATCCGCTAATGGAAATCGGGCTCCTACCGCTGAGGGGGGCTGAGCACAGGCGGAGAGGAGGCGGAGCTGTGGCCCACCCCTCTGCCTTCGCCCCGCCACATGCTGCCAGCCAGCCCTGGTTGGTGCTGGGAGATCAGGATTTGAAACAAACCCGGAAAGAGAGCTTAACGGCTTTATAACCAATAACATGATAATCCTCACTCTAGTAAGACTGAGGAGTCCTAAACACCGTGGGGACAGCGGCACAAATGAGGCATGAGGAGGCGCAGAGCTGTCCGAGAGGAACCTCGCATGAATGTGGGACACACTGTCCCCTCAGGCACGACGCGTAAATGTTCCGAGAGGTGGAATGGAAATTCTCCAAAGGGGCCACAGAAAAACGGGCCGAAAATGCACTCGTTTCATAGCTAATGTGCACCAGCTCGAAGGAAGAAGAAATATAGAATAGCTGAAAAGAGGGAAACCGGGGGGTCCTGGCCAGCGTGAGAGTCCAACTCGTCCAAGGAAACAGAGCAACAGGAGGGGAGCAAGTACACACAGAAGCGGGAAAGTCACGCCAGTCACAGAAACAGCCGGGCCTTGAGCTTGGAGCTTTGTGGGAGCCGAACTGTCCTGATCCACGGCGAGCAGGACGTCCTGTCCACTATTGTGTTTCCGTGGACACTGGTTTACACGGAGACCCACACACCCGCAGAGCCCCTCTCCCTGCCCCCGCATGTCCCGGGGCTCAGACAGGGCTCAGATGCCTCACATCTAGCTCCCCGGCCGGCTGAGGCTCCAGACCCTGGCCCTTTGTGAGGACACAGGTTGGTGGTCAACCACGGTGAGCTGCATGGCCGCCAGCTCTTTCCAGCATGAGCCTGAGAAAGGACAGACCTGGATGCGCTCCGCACAGACTTCCAGCAAAGGCGCCGTTGGCAGCCATCTCAACGCGGTAATGACAGCGTGATTACCATGTGTAATTGCTCCAGGTGGCTGCATGGTTTTCGAGCATTCCTTTGATTTTTCTCAACCATCCTGCAGGGCAGACATTTTTAACTAAGGATTATGCATGAAAAAACCCACAGAGAATTACGGAGATTGGAAAAAGATATCCAAGATCGTACAGATTGTTAGCAGCGAAGTCAGGATCCAGGCCCGCGCCTGCGGGGTTTCAAAGCCTCGTCCTTCACCATGGCACCCCGCTGCCACGTGGGACCCACAAACCGTGGGGGACGAGGGGGGAGACACACGCGTCACACAACACAGCCCGCCATCGCTCCCCGCACGATTTCCACGCAGAGTGCGGACGACGGGCTTAATTTATGGGAGCCGCGTGCACGTCCTACAGTCGTCACGACGCAAGGTCCCCGGTCTCTACATGCTGAGCACGTCTGACCCGCAGGACCGAGTTCCCCGGAGGCGAGACTCTGTGCCGCTGTGACCGTCACAGTCAAAATCACAGAAGACGGCGGCGTTAGACCCAGACGCACTCATTCGACGCTTCCAAAGCGTGTTCTGCCAGATGAGACCTTCCAGTTTAAACCGTGGTCTTGCGTTATCCTTGGGAACAGAAAAGTTCAAAGAACCACCTGGAAAGGGTGCGCCTCGGTGTCACACGTGTAGCCAACATATGTGTATGTGTTCACTCACGCACCAATATGTAAACTTCGTCGGATGGCGTTGTCACGCAGGAAACAGTGTCCGCCACTGAGAAACCCCAAAAAGCCCATCACCCAGGAACGTAGGAAGTAGTTTTCCTTTCACCTGCTTCCTGAGGAAGTGACCTATGTCAGGCAAAATGAATGTAGGTAAGACTCCTGTGGCATCCGAGTCTAGCCCTCGGCCACACAGCAGCCGCCTGAGGAAGGCAGCTCCTGGCTGTCTGCACGGAAACGTCAGAAGGGGGCGAAGGCTTGCGAGGGACAGAGGCTCTCGCCACCTGTTGGCCAGCGGGCGACCCACTTGTTAACGTGTGTGGAAAAAGACAAGGACCCGTGTTCTTTCTTTGCTATATTTAGCTTTTTATTTGTTTTTAAAAACATAACGTATGCTCACGGTGAAAATCCAGACAATTCATACAGATACTAAAAATCAAATTGAAAAACCACTCCCAACCCCACCAACCAGATATAAGTATTTATATCATTTGGGGTGTATGTCCTTCCAGATACGTGTTCTATGCAAACACATACACACGAAGTTATTACAAAAGAGAAAACACAGGGTGAGTGCCATTCGGTATTTGAATTTCCACCCCCGACACAGTACGTAAAAGGTCCCGAGTAAACGTACTATGGAGGGAGAACTGTGCACGAGCTCCTTTGTTGGGACACAAGCTAACTTCGTTCCGGTCGATACGTATTCCGCTAACATTTCTCGGTACCGCGAGAAATGCTGGTGTGAATGCTCGGGGACAGATGCCCGAGTGAACTTACCCGTAACTCTCTTGGGAGACATCCCCCGGTGAGACTTTGTGGTCAAAGGGAACATGGGCACTGACACCAAATAACGTTTAGGCCTCCGCAAAGACATCGCCAGCTTGTAGAATGCAGCCCACGTGGCCATTACGCTAATATCCTGGAACTTCTCTTTCAAGAGAACAAAGGAAGAGGAGAGTTACAAACACACGCGAGGCGGAAACACAGCTGGGTTGTGGTCTTGCTAACTCACATACTATGGAAAGTCCCAAATGCTACAGGACAGACGTTGTCTGGGGCCAAGAACATAATGGACACCAGAGCAGCAGAGAAGTCACTAAGATGAGAGCAGCAGACTGGGCTGGTGGGAGGCCCCGTGTGCCATCTGATGGTGTCGGGGGTCCTAGCAGGGCGCTGGAGGGACAGGCACTCCCCGGACTCGGTCTCAGACGGCTCCTCCCCGGGCTCTCAGACACAGGCATGCGCAGGTCCTAACCCGCGATCCCGACAGAGGAGTATCTACTTCTTCCCGGGAGATTCGTGCACAACACGGTCTTGGTGGGATTTGTGCCGAAATGTAAACAAACTTATGCTCCCCGGCGTGGCACAGGCCAGTGGGCACAGATCTTACAGTGCGGTTTAGAGCAGCCACTGAATGACTTGAAAAGTCATCACAGGTTGGATTCGAATAAAGCATCTGGGGTCTTACTTCTTATGTCGGAGTACGGACTGTGGTAGAATCACGCAGCGGGTAAACGACCAGCTCCGCGAGTTCATCTCGCTAACCCACTGCTTCGGGTTGAGAGGGTCTGAGTTCCAGGGCGTGGTGTGGCTTAGTCACTCAAGCATTCAGCTCTTGGCTTTGGCTCAGGTCATTATCTCAGGGTTTGGGATCGAGCCCCGTGTTAGGCTCTGTGCTCGGTGGGGAGTCTGCTTGGGATTCTCTCTCCCCCTCCTTCTGCCCCTCCTGCTCATGCCCTCTCTCTCTTTCTCTCAAACAAATAAATCTTTAATAAAAAAACATTAGAGGGACTGAGTTTCCAAAGGTCATCAGCAGGGTGTTTCCTGATCTGCCAGAAAGAACCCAGCATCCACCATTTCACTGCTGGGATACTTTTCTTTAATGGGCTGGTCCTTTAGACACAAACTACGTATTACCTGCTGCGTTTCACCTGCTGAGCTGTCCTCGCACCGGCTGGACTGGCAGGGATGCGAACGACGCCATCCATCACTGGCTGGGGAGAGACTCGGGGAGCTCCCGCCGCGTGAGAGGCTCTGAACTCCCTGCTGGAGCTGGAGTTGTAGGGGGATGACGCCTCATGGAGCGTCGGTGGTTCGGACGGGGAACGGAGACCCGATGCCATCCTGTTTGGCGGTCACAGAGCTGGCGCTCAGACAGGGTCTCATAGCTACTCTGGGTCCCAGGCCCCACATTGTCCAGGGAACACGCAGGCATCCCGACACAGCTGTGGCGTTAGCAAAGCCAGGAGGCAGAGGCCAGGAGAATCAGGAAGAGAAATAGTAAGTGTAGAAATGTAACTTCCAATCCATGCAAAGAGCAAGCAGGTCCCAGCGTCCCTGCCCCTGCTGAGAGCCGACTGACCAAACACGGGCCAGAACCCGCACTCGCGCTCAGCAGAACTGACACCAGCTTCCGTAACTGCTTCTCCCCAGACAGAATTACAGCATCCCCAGATTTCTCTACCTCTCCTTGCTTTTAGCAAGAACACAAAGAAGACAAGAAAATTGGCTCTTTGATATTAATTTGCTTAAATGATCTGATGGAGAAAGATGAATTAGAACCATTTCCTGTCCCATTCACCATTTCAAAAAATACTGCCGTCTTTCAGGAAAGGACGGCAGAGAAAGCAAGGGTAACTTCAAAGGACAGTGTCTGAGTGACATTATCTGTCCCTCACTCAGAGCAGCAGCCTCAAATTTTGAATTTGAAATTTCCTAACGGAAATGGTCCCTTCAGCGGGCGGGGAAGCCCTGCAGCCCCCATTCACTGGGGTCACCGTGACCTGCTGCATCAGCGGTTACCGGATGCCGTCAAAGAGTTCTCTGGGCTGCCTTGGTCTTAAGGCGGCTGGAGCAGCTTCTCCAGGAGGGTGGGATGGAGGTGCTTTATTTGGAGTGAGGGCAGGGAGACAGGCACAGCCTCGGGCCAGAGAGCCCTGTGCACCCTGGAGTCAGTCCTTCTGGGGAAGCAGGACTTTGGTGCGGGACACACCTGGGTGTCCAACCACCAGCTGCCCTTGGTTCTCAGCCTATGGCCACGCCCGGCACGAGGGGAAAGCTCCGGCATAGCAGCGTGGGTGCAGAAACAGGCTCACTGCTCTCACCTGCAGGACTGGTGAGACTATGGCCAGTGCACTGACTGTCTACACAGCAGGGACACCGGCATGGAGGCCGGCTTGGGCTTGGACCACCCAGTCGGGGGCTGGTCCGGATGCTCCCCCGCGGCAGGGAACAGGCCTGGGCGCAGAGTGCGTCAGTGCTGAGATGGGCAGGCACCAGGAGGTGGCACAGGGGTGAGGTCACGTCCTGGCGAGTCAAGGTGCAGGGGTGAGGTCACGTCCGGGTGAGTCAGGGAGAATCCGCTCTCGAGCCCAGTGTCATGTCCGCAGTTAGTGCCTGGCTGCCCCCTGATTCCTCCAGGGCCCGGGTACCCCGTCTGTGGGTCTCAGGTCACGTTCTCCTCGGGCCCTCGGTGGCCCTGGCTGCAAGGGTGAGCGGGCGCGCCCAGCCTGCTCTTCCCCCGAGGAGCATCCGGGAACCTGGGGCGCTGTCTTGCTTCCTCAAGCTCTCCAGCCTGCAGGGTCCACATCAACTCATGTGTCGGCTATTTGGGGACCTGGGAAGGAGGTCCTCACTGTGTGTGACGCGTGTTTTCGCCATAGCAGCCAGAGGGGCCGGCAGGTGTGAAGGGGTGCAGCTGTCTCTGGCAGCGGCGGCCGACGGGGTGTCCTACCTGACTCCACGGGACCTGCGACCCTCTGGGTTCACCAGGTGGCCGGCTCACCGGCTGACGTCCAGGACATCCACCAGACAGCCTCCAGTCGTGGGAGCACGCAGGTGGGTCGCTGGCTGTGCCCCTGCTCCCTGGAGAAGGCAGGTGCCTCCAGCCCTCCCACAGGCTCAGAGCCCAGAGCTCCTCCCATGGCCCTCCTCCTCCTGAAGCTGCAAGTTCACCGCTGTTGCCGTGTCTCTGACAAGCCTCCGGCTTTTACATCTACGGCTGTAATCTCCCGCCGGCGGCTCCTACGATACTCTTAAATCCCGCTCTAATGGGGGAAGCTATTAGCCACATGTGGCTACTCAAGTGGGACCGAAATTCAATAATAAAATTTAAAGTCCAGTTTCTCAGCCTGACCAGCCCCGGGGCACGTGCTCCATCGCCAGGAACGGCTGTGGCCGCCATAGTGGACGGGGCAGATCCAGAACTTTCCCCATGACTGCAGAAAGGTCGCTGGGTGGTGCTGGCCCAGCTTGGACGGTATTCCACCAAAGCGGGAGTGTTACCTGGAACACTGTCCAGGCACTAAAAACACATATTGTGTACCACACGGTCATCAAAAGACATTAAAATTCCAAGCTCATTTCTTATGCATATAATTGAAAAGCAATTGAGAGTCAATGGTTGTTAGAAAGAGCTATAAGACACACAGCTGCTGGGTTCCCTGTTTCCCAAAATGATAACTCCATCCTTATGAACATCCAACACACACATTTCTATATATCGCTGTGTTTTTCCCGGTTGACTTACACACCATATCAGCCAAGAGGATTGTAACTCAAACAGGCGTCTGGGATCAAAGAAGGGGAGGCGATGAAGGAAGCCAGAAGGAGACGGAGGAACCAAAACTATACTCGAGTTAAGGGTTTTCTGCAGGCGAAGCCGGGGAACCTGATCGGCTGTGACTTCTCAGTCTTGATAAAACCATATCCTCTAAGCAAACCCATCCATCTCCCCTTAGTCACCCACTTCCGAGCGCTGATGCTCAAGGACGTGTCACAAGCCATCACGCTCTGTTTGCCAGGCCTGCCCCAAACTCAGGGGACGGGTCTATGGCTCCACACACAGTAACCAGGGCTCCCCACCATCCCAGGCAGGTGCCTCACAGGGAAGGACTCTCCAGCAGCTTAGAAACCAGCCCCGGAGTGGCCAGGCTCCCAGACTCATGGGCAGGGAGAGCCCCACTCGAGGATGGAGAAGAAAGGCCGTCTGGCTAGGCCATCATGCCAGTGTGGCCTCCAAGGGATGCCAGCTCAGGAGACAGGCTTGATGTCCCTCTGACACACATGCAAAATCACGCAACCACAGGCCTGTCACTGCGTATGCGTGTCGAGGAATTTAGGTTAACGACGGACTGCTCGATGCTCGAGATGAAACAGGTGCGTTAGAACTGGGAAACGCTCCAGGAAACGGCCAGGCAAACTGTAGGGGAATCCGATTCAGGGACTCTTGGCTGAGTGCCCACCACGTAGGCGGCTCTGTGGTGGTACCACGCGGAGCAGCAATGATCCTGTGTAACGAGATGGGTGCCTAGCCCACCTCATTTGCTTGAAAACACGGAAGCCCCCCCATGTCTGTCCAGAGAGCACACTGTCCCAGCCCTCCCACATCTGCATTCGCCGCAGGGTCTCGGGAGGGAGTGGGAAAGGGCCGTCTGCCCCAAGACAGGGTTGTTAAATCGTCAAATCTCGTGCTCTTGAACTGAAATCCCAACCCTGTACGTAACGTCCCAGGACCCTCTTCTCTCCCGAAGCAGTGGCCAGGATGGACTTCACAGCTCCCCCAGGAAAGGCAACAACCACGTTCAGCGGCTAGGAAGTGTGGCAGCTAGCACAGGTGCACGTAGGTGGATGGCCTCGCAGCCCCCAGGTGAGCAGCCAATCAGTGTTCACATGTATCCTGCTGGGCCCTGCCCAAGCCCGTCGCACCGTGCCGGCCCCCAGTGAGCCCCGCACCCCGTCCTCCAGAGGACTGACCGCACACGCGTGCACATGCGTGTGGTCCGCCTCTTCCACCTGGAACGAAAGCCACTTGAGGAAAAAGATTCCTTCCCTTCTGTCCGCTGTTCCTTCAGAGCACGAGAACAAAGCCCCCCATAGGCTAGACGCTCCGTAAATGCTCGCTGGGTTCGTAACAAGAGCACATTCCTGTTAGTGGCCTGCGTGCGGACATCGCCGGGCTCAGCGTTGGCCAGGCCTTGAAGTGCACCTCCCCAGGGCCTGGCCCGGCCCCCAGGTGACACACACAAGCAAGTGGAACAAAACAAGCAAAAGAAAAAATACCTTGGAATTGAGATTTCCCTGTAAAATGAGATTTGATTATCACCGACTTTACGACAGAAGGCTTCAGCTTCGATCCCAGGGACGGAGTGACTGCAGGGGGGAGCCATCGATCCCAGATTAGCAATAATTACAACAGAACCATGAGGGGTTCAAGGTGCCATCGATCCTAGCCTCCTTCTCCCCAGATCTCCAGGTACATAAATATGAAATTCAAAAGCGGAACTACTCCCACAGTTAGCTTCCGATGTCTCTTAAATTTCAGTTTTATTTTGAAAAGAATCATATGTGGGTAATTGTCCTCGGTAGCTGAGAACTGTCCTCGGAAACAGCTCCTGCACTTGGGGCTTTCGGGGTGGGAGCCTAGGAGCGACTCCCGTGGGACCACGTGAAAGGCCCCCAGTGGAGGCACACAGCCGTGCCTGCGGGTCCAGCTCGGTGGCGGGGCCTCGACGATGCCCCTCGATGCCCCTGATTGGGGACCACATTGAAATTCCGTTCCCCATCGCACAGCTGTTCCAGTGCTTTCCAAAAGGGCTCTGGAGCTTAATTTGGATCTGAGCACTTTGGAGCCTGCACGGACCTAATGAGAAACGGCCCATCAGCGATCTGGTGCCCCTGCCACATCCTTTTCTCCAGCAAACAATCTAATACCTCTTCTGTGAGTCAATGAATTTATTAAAGACAAACAGTCCCATCTGCAAATCCTGCAGAATCCAGCACTTCCACTAAATGACATTTAGTCGAGTTGTGGCTCGGATGGCAAAGACAACAGTAGCGGCTCAGTCTTTAAGCCTCCGTCCCAGGGCGGATATCATTTCCAACATCCCACGCTCATCCTCTGGCGGGTTTGTGCCTGCCGGACCCCAGAGGGCTGCTTCAGGATTAGTTAATAGTGAGAGAGCATCAGGCCAAATTTATTGGTTATGGTCTCCCATGATTGCATAAAAAATAAAATTAAAAGGAAGCCCCGAAAGAAGAGTTTATCAAGCGTGGTGATGGCACCCGCTCTGACAGGGAGGTCATAAAAGCATATTAGCGACCCCCTGATGGGATGTGTTTACTGGTGGAGTCGAGGAGATGCATCATTGTATCCAGGAATGGCATTTTCCTTCAAGATACTGTTGCCATTAGCCTGAAAAACACACTCATCACCCAAGGCACGGGGAGCAATAAAAGGAGGAAACAAGTGCAATTACCAGGGTCTTTATAGACCAAGCTCCTCGAGGGACGCCCCGAAATGCCGGCTACTTATAGACTTTCTTCTAGAAATGCCGGCACTCCCCAGGCTCTGCAGAGATAGGATCAGACGTCTACCGTGCCTGAAGGCAGAAGGGAGGGCACGGCCCTCGGAGGGGCTCAGACCCACTACGGGTGGGCTTTGAGGACCTCTGGCACTTCTCACAACCCGTACGATCCACTTGGATTTCTCAGTGACCAGCACGAGTGTGGCCCCTTCTGAAAGCACCATGCATGTGCCGTGTTCAGATTACCACATGGGCTTCCATGTGGGTCTGGAAACAAGTGTACGAGGGATGTGTGCCGAGTCCCCGTCTTCCAGACGAGGGCCCCAGGGAGCAACGGTCACAGGTCTTCTTCAAGCCGGGAGTCACGCCGTCTCTGACTCAACCTGCTCGTCTGTGCCGCGCCATCGTCAAAGGTGACATGGATGGTGGGGACGTAGGACGCTGGTCCCGGAGTTGGAAGGAAGCGTAATCACCAGCGTGGCATGTGGCATATTGCCTCCCCTCAAAGGGGCTCAAGTGACCGGACATCGGCAGCGTCCTCAGGGGTAATGGCCTTGGGCTGCGATGTGTAGCAGGTGGGTGTGCGGAGGTAGCACGGGCTTGTGTCCACAGTCGGATTTGTCCCTGTAAAGTCAGGTAGCAGTTCACAGCTCGCCCGAGGTCACACAACCTACAAATTCTGGAGCCTGGAGCAAACGTTCCCAGGTTGGAAAGCCTGCGTGCTCCAGCCCTTCTCCCCCTGGTTCACCACGCACCCGGGCTGGGAGGGCCGCGTGTCCACCAGCGACGGCACCTGCCGTCCCCGACTCCCAGCAGGCTACAGGCCTGGCACGGACAGTCACTGCGTCAGAGAAGTCCCCGCGTCCCCCACGTCTGGGCCAGCTCACCGTGGAGCCGGGAAAGAGCCCACCGTGGCAGTGTCCCTGCAGCGCACCAGCTGAGCCCCGAATGCAAAGTGCGTTCCTGGATTCTAATCCTGATGCCGGAAACCCAGCATTCATGGTGGTGAGAGACACTCCGACCCCACGTGGGGCACATGTCGGGTTAACGTTCCTGGTCAAGGCCCCAAGAACAGAATCTGCTTGGGTCAGGAGAGCGAGCCCTGGCGGGGTGGTGGGGCAGAGGGCACAGAGTCGAACCCAGTGCTGGCCTTCCAGAGACCCCAGAACGCTGCCACTCGCCGTGTTCCCGGCCCCCCGATCACCAGCAGGGGCCCCTCCAGCGGGACCCATCGCGGTCACCGTCTCCCGCCTGCACCCTGTGCAAACAGTGGCACAGTCTGTGGCTGTTGGAAGGACTGGGCTTCAGAGGTCAGCGGAACCCCTGTCTCTCGTACTTGACAGCAACCGTCCCTCCTCCCAAGGTGGACCTTCTTCTTTTGTGAGATGGACACAGCCATGGGAGAGCCACGTGAGGCCACCAGGGGCCCCACAGGGGCTCCAAGAATGTTCTAGAAGGCCACACCTGAATGACTGTGGTTGAGATGAATGGAAGGGCCTGGGAAGGGTGTCTGGCCTCAGGTTCACAGAGGACAGAGGGACTGGACCCAAACCTGACACTTGGACCTCTGGGAGCTTCTGTGAAACATCCTAGCATTTCCCCCAAGAAATCATAAATCTGTGGCCAAAATTTCTCTATTTCAGAACAGTTGTCAGAGGTGAACTTGAAATGAGCCACTCGACGGAACTCAAACTTCCATAAACAAATCCATGTGTCACTAATTTCTTCCTGACCAATAGCCCTACACCATTCATTTACTCATTTATTTTAGATTTTCTAAAGGACCCTCACAGCAGACAAGGACCATACCTAATAGTTTCAACATGCACGATTTTACCTGAAGACGTGGCCGTACAGATGATCAGACCAAGGTAGTAAAAGAAAAAACAGGGAACAATTAGAAAATTGTCAGACTGTGGACCATGTCCTGATTTTGATACCAAGGATGAGAAGTCATGAAAAAGGATTAAATTTAAAATTTATTTATTACCTTTTTTTTAACCATTCCACACCCATACAGAAGGAGATAAAAGAGGAGAGTGTGGGTTTGCTTAATAAAAGAAGTTGCCTGTTGCCACAGACGGTAGGAAGCAGGCAGCAGGGCCCGGCCGTGCCAGGGGTACTGGGCCCCACTGTGGGCCCGGCGGGCTCTTCAGTGTGGGGTGTGTGTGTGACAGAGGCTGTGGGGAGTGGGGAGACCACCTAATGCCCAACCCCCTGTGACTCTGCCACCCAACCCAGAAACTTCCTGGAAAGGAGAGGCAGCATTTGAGTTATTGGTTAATAAAGTTATTTAGAAAAAAGGAAGAAAGAAAGACGGGGGGAGAAAGGAAGGAAGGGAGGGTGGGAGGGAGGGAAGGGAGGAGAGAAAGAAAGATGAAAGGAAGGAAAGACGGAAAGACGGAAGGAGGAAGGAAGGGAGGGAGGAAGGAGAGGAGGAAGGGAAGATGGAAGGAGGAAGGGGAGGGGAGGGGAGGGAGGAGGAGAGGCCGGGAGAAGGGAAAGAAAGAAGGAAGGAAGGAAGGAAAGAAAGATGGAAGGAGGGAGGGAGGAAGGAAGGGGAGAAGACTGACTTCAGCGTTCCTGGCACGTCCTTCCCTTCCTGGCTGTGGCCCTTGTCAGCTTCATCGTCACTGACGGACAGAGCGCCGTTAAGGTGAACTAGGCAGGCCCGGCGCTGTGCAAGGCAATGCCCTTGTGGTGTGTCCTCGCATGCGTGGGTCTGTGGCTGTGGCTCCAGGACTCAGAGATCGCAGCGTCCAGCGCAAGTTTAAAAGCATGCTGGGCACAACATGAGACTGTGACGTCCTAACATCTACTGACCGAGCAGCCAAAGTAAACAGAAAAATATTTGAAAGAGAATTCTAGTTATTGAAAATGAAGCTTCAGTGTCCCTGTTTTTTCTCTGCTTGTCCCCGGCTGCTGGGAGCAGTCCGGGGTTGGCCACCACTGTGGATGGGACTGCCCAGCCCTGCAGCTGGGCCCCGCAGGGTCCCGTGACCAGCGCGCCCCAGCCCGCGAGCTCCACGTGCGTGGTGAGGTCCGCCGCCCCGTCCGGCCGCGGCCGCACACGCTACGCAGCCCCGGCACCTGCCTCGGGGTCTGCACAGAAGACCTTCCCGATGGAAGGCGCGCAGTGTTGGAGAACGTCCACGAAATCCTGGCGGGTGCTGGGATGTGCGCTCAGGGTGCAATGAACACCTGCCTTCTTGCTGGGCTGAGGCTCCTGGGCTGCTGAGAGGAGGAGGGGGAGGCAGGGAGAGCCTCTGAGGCAGCAGCCCTACACCCCTGGGGACAGAGTCCTGCCAGCAAGGGTGGGGACGGGGGACCCAGGGAGATGGTGCCCAGGCCGAGGTGAGGAGAGCTCCCCGATGTCAGGCGTCGGAGGCCAGCGGGTGTGACAGGGTCATCGTTCAAGCAGGCGGTGTCTGGGCCCGTGGGGTGACAAAGCCCCCATTCCTGCATCGGGGTCCTGGTCACCTTCTCGTTACCTCAACCCTCTGAGCTGTCCTCCTGCGCCCACAACCTGACAGAGCCACATTTCCCCAGGTGGCCAGTGACAAATGCGGTACAAACCCCGGAAGATGTGCAGTTTCTCACCGGGGGCTCACGCCTGGCGGCCGGTCTGGGGGTGAGCTCTGCAGTGGGTTTACGTTCTCCAGATCGTACGGATGACACGCAGAAAATGGGAGCAGGCAGTATGGGCCCCCAAGGTCACAGGAAGCATCTCTGGTGCTCTTCGATAGACCCCCCAACGCCGTGGCCGCGTGAAAGTGGCTGTTTTGTGGGCAGGCGCTGTTGGGGAAGCCGCGGCCGCAGCGGCCTGTGCTCTCCCAGCCCGTCCTTCCGAGACCCGTGGTGGCATTACAGACCCATTCGGGCTTTATCTTCCTGCCTTCGCTAATGTCTTTCCAAAAGTTATTTAAAACATAATTAAGATACTACGCTCGCTTGTGGCAGGAAAATGCAGGGAGCGAGTGAATGGTGAGCGAGAAGACACGGCACCATCTGGCCCCGCCCCGACTGCGACCCACCCAAAATGCAGGCGTCTGAACACAATTTATTGAAAAATAATTCCTCCTCGGCCGCATGAAGATTATTTTTATGCCACAATCAGACGCTGTGATCCCATCTCTTCTTCTATTGGACGGAACTTGTGAGGAAAAAATAAATGTCGCGTTCACGCAGGCTGAGACCTGGATGATTTGACCCACCAGCGGTACCCCCGGTAGGGCTCCCTGGAGCGAAGACTCCTCGGGCGTCCCGCGTGAGGGTATGGGCTGGATGCGGGGCGCGGAGTCCGCGGCCAGGGAGCCCCCAGGGCGCTGTGCTGCCGCTTACCTCCTTTTCAGGGACAAATAAAGCCTGTGGGCTCACTCCTCCCGCGGCGGCGGCCACGTCTGATTCTCAGCGCTGGGAGGGCCAGCAGGAGGGCCTGGAGAGACCTCCAGCACTCAGAAGGAGGGCTGCGGTGGGCAGAGCCGCTGGAGAGGGAGAGGAGGGTGGTGTGTGCGCCGCGTCCCTTCGCTTCTGCACGGGTGGCGGTTCAGTCTTCTGTCTGCTGTGGGTGCACGAGAGACGGTGAAAAGGGCAGCGTGGGATGATCAGGAAGGGAAGTGTCTTCGGCACCGCAGGCAGGACCGGCAGGGGCAGGAGAGGCAGCATGGAAGGGCCCAGCCGGACAGGGGGCTGCCGCGGGACCCCCGCCGCCCCCAGACGGGGCCTAGCGAGTGGGCTGTAGTCGTCTTTGTCAAAGCAGCAGCTGCTGGGTGGGTGCCTGATGCTTCATACGCGAGTGCCCCCGGCACCCTCCCCGGCAGAGGGACCTAGCAGCCCGGCCCGGCCCGAGTCCTGGGATTGCCGGTTACGGTTTTCATTTCAGGCCTGGCTAGGCTCCCCCCGATCGCAGCCCGTACCGGCGGCCCGCCCTGGCACCAGCGGGCTAGGGACCGTGCAGCTAGGCAGAGTTCTCAGAAAGAAGAGAATAAAATCTTACTCCTACCCTCTGCCGAGCTGACCAACAAATCACACCGCTTTGTCCTTAGTTGAGACGCTGAATTTCTGGCCTACAGGTTCTTGTCAGTGGAGAAAACCTTGAATTCTGTTTTCTAATCCGGCTGAAATGCCCAGTGGGGAGAAATAATATTTATGGAGGATTGTCTGAAGGACATGCAGTCCATAAATCCCCGGGCTGGTTTACATTTTACCCTTGGACCCAAACAGACTGCCGGAGAGCGATATATTTGAGCTGTCTTGATTGGGGCCCTCCGTGGGATTGCTTCTTTGTAAATCGCCACGCACTACGTTTTGTTTTTAATTGAATTACGGGGAGTTGCAGACACAGATACACGAGTGGGTTTGGGTGCGTGGGTGCCGGTGCGCACGTGTGCGTCAGAGAAGGCCATTCCAACCTTCGCGCGAGGATCCGTGAGGGCCGCTGATTAAAATGCCGATTGGGAGCTCCACCTCCGGGATCCTGTCCTGGGAGGACCCCAGGGCCCTTCATTTTATCAAACTTTCAGTGATAACGATAGGAGTATTCTACGGAGCACGTTTTGAAGAAGATTGTCCTGGAGGGGCACCGGTGAAGCGCGGACTTCAGCTCGGGTCATGGGATAGAGTCCTGGGATCGAGCCCCACATCGGGCTCCCTGCTCGGCGGGGAACCTGCTTCTCCCTCTGCCTCTCCTCCCCACTTGCGTTTGCTATCTCTCTGTCTGTCAAATAAATAAGTTCTTTAAAAAATTTTTTTAAAGCAAAAAATTTTTTAAAAAGAAGATTGCCCTTGAGAACCTGGAGGAAACTCTAGATACTTAACTCTAGAAAAAAATCTTGTACAAATTTTGTGGATAATTCCAAGAGAATCAGAGGGATTACCACAGATACCAAATTAAAAACCCCTTTTTGTTGCATAAATGTTTATGCTGACCAACCAGGCCATTTGTCGCCTGTTTAAAAAGGCACAGGAGAGGCTCTGTCTCCAGGATTCAGGGTCAGCAAATCCAGTGCCTTTCCACGACACATGGTTTATATGTATAATTATTGTGAATCTTGTCGGAGATCGTAACGTCTTTGTACTGGTGATGAGGATATGCTTACCTAAATGTGCAAACCCGCCTCTACCAGTGGGACAGGATTATGGCATCACTATAGTACGTAGAGCATGCTCGTTTTGTTGGCTTAACCAAAACTTTCTTTGCCACAACTCATCCAAAAATTGTTTTTGCCCTTTTCTGCTGTAAGCGTTTACAAATGAGGAAGGATGAGGAAAGCTCATTTATTTCTTATTTTGAATTGACAAGTTAGTATTTAAGCTAATCCAGAATTATCAAGATGGACTTTGGGAATCTCCCTTGTTTGTGACATGTGACCTTTTCTGGTAGCTCTGAAGAACAGAATTCGGACTGGAATGCCAAGTCTGTGATCTGTACCTCTCTCAATAGAGACGAACATATGGGACTTTGATTTATGTAACACATGGCGAGGTCAAACACCCTCCAGAGCACGGGCAGAGAACCAAAGCAACAGGAGGCACCAGGCAGACAAGTGGACATGAAGGAAGCCAATGGGGCATGTGAGTACAGAGGGTGCCAGGGACTGTGGGGATGGACTCAGAGCTGGACTCAGGAAGAGACAGAAATCTAGCATTCTGAGGTAGAGAATACGACATAAAATCCAATGTTCCCTGCGGGCCACACGTAAGCCTGGGGAATGTCACTTTCGGTGTCTGAAGCACGGGACTATGGAGGCCCCTTCTTCATGGAGACAGAGGCCCTGGTGAGCGGAGAGTAAACAGCATCCTCTCCCACAGTGAGGAAGAGCAGCTTATTAGTTTTGATATTAAAATACTGGCATTATGTGATTTCCTGAGTTAATGGTACCCTGAAGTGTTTATTTTGGTTTGGATGGATAATGACCTTGTGATATTATGAAGGGTCAAACCCAAATGATCAAACTGATTCACTAGGTAAATTCTGGAAGAATCACAGGGGAGGGTTGGTTCGTTTTCTCTGTAGTGTTTGTGTGTTCTGTGAGAAACTCTGTTACGGGATATTGTGAAAACCGCCCAGGAGAATTTGATTTTTTTTCTCATTAATAATAATCTCCAGGATTTATTTTCTTCCATTTGTATTTTTCTTTTGAAATCAGGGCTTTGGTGTTCCACGGCTTTTTCTCAGTGATTCCTTCTAACAACGGTTAGACACTTGTTGAAGAGTTCAAGTCAGATTTCCTTTCTGGCTCTACTCTATAAATCTTACCCTTTTATTATGAAAGTTTTAATTGTGTGTTAGCACTTTATTAAAAGCTAATGTTGGGGGTGGCGTCACACCCGCATAAACACTGTTCGGTGTATAGAGATTTGCTCCTTCCACCGTGCGGCTGGGGGAACTGGCAGATCAAGACACAATGATTCTGCTGTGTTGAGTCAGTGAGAGACTCTGCTTAAATTTGTTTTCCCAGAAACACCATTACTGAATTTTAGTAGCAACATATTTAAAAACAGATGCTCGATGAAAGACTTTTCTTATGGGAGATGAGACTGGGGAGAAGGAACCCAGAGTTTACATTGTGGTGTGGGGGCCCTCGGGCCACATTCAGCATCTCCGTGCCCCCCGGGGCTTACTGAGTGAGCAGGCATGCCTGAGAAGACTGCGAACTCCAGACTACCAGGAAACGGTGTGTTTATCGGAACTTTCCATTAACAACAGAGCTGTTTGTACAGACATAAAACTATGTTTGTAAGAACCTACCTAAAGGCATTTCTAATATGCAACTGTACGCGTGTGCATGTGTGTACATATGTGTGCACGCATGCATGTGCGGGTGTGTGCGGGTGTGTGCGGGTGTGTGCGGGTGTGTGCGGGTGTGTGCGGGTGTGTGCGGGTGTGTGTGCAGGTCAGGGCTGTGTGTCAAGGAGGAGATAAAATGGAAAAAGAAACAGGGAAATACAGGGGCGCCGGGTGGCTCAGTGGGTTAAAGCCTCTGCCTTCGGCTCAGGTCGTGATCCCAGGGTCCTGGGATCGAGCCCCGCGTCCGGCTCTCTGCTCGGCGGGGAGCCCGCTTCCTCCTCTCTCTGTCTGTCTCTCTGCCTGCTTGTGATCTCTGTCTGTTATAATAAATAACATCTTTAAAAAAAAAGAAACAGGGAAATACATTCCCAATATCTGTCAACATTTTTCAAAACAACTTTTCTGCTATCTTCTGCTCCACATGTGCAATTACATATATAGATTATTTATATATGTGATAATATATATTTATCATATATATGATTATATGCACGCATATATATTCATCTGGATTCATTAACATATGTTAACTGGCACGTAAACTGAAAATAAAAACAATATTGGAAGTGTCTATAACAGGGACACCCGGGAGGCTCGGTGGTTAAGCCGCTGCCTTCAGCTCAGGTCATGATCCCAGGGTCCTGGGATCGAGTCCCGTGTTGGGCTCCCTGCTCAGTGGGGAGCCTGCTTCCCCCTCTCCCACTCTCCCTGCCTGTGTTCCCTCTCTCGTTGTGTCTCTCTCTGTCAAATAAATAAATACAAATCTTTAAAAAAAAAAAAAAAGTGTCCATAATAGACTAGAAATGGAGTTTCTATCATTCTTGCCCAAAGCACTTCTGCCTCCATGTGGCCCCACTGTAGCCTTCCATAGGCCCTCATGCTCCTCTTTGTGAAACTCCTACCAAAGCACACGCACTAGATATCCCAGACACACTGCCATAGTCAAGTAGAGACTAATGAATTCTCTCCTTTTAGAAGTTCTACCACTGTTTTTTTTTTAATTACAAATTACAACAGACACAGAGTCATGCATAACGTATGCATCAAGGGTGTGTGTCACTTCTGCAACCAGCCCAGCCTAGAGGTCAGAGTCTGTCCATACCCTGGGCCTCCTATGTCCCCTTCTCCATACAACTCTCCCCCTGCACCCTGGATGAGCCTACTATCTTTTCTGAATACCATTAACTTTTTTAATTATAGTTTTACCACTTACATATCTCTAGCCTATCTAGTTTGGTTTTCCTTGTGTCTGTGGTTCATGTAAATTTGTGTGTATAAGTTCTGTTTGCCTCTTTCACGCAACGTTATTTTCGTGGAATCAAGCCACGTTGCTGCATGTAGCTCTTACTTGTTTTCATGGTTGTGTCACGTCACATTAAAGGTGGGATTCTGTGTGTGTCCTGGACACAAGCCACCGCCATACAGTTCTCCATTCTAATGGAGGTGGGCACTAGGATTTCTTCACGATTTGTTTTTACAGACATAGTGTTTCTGTACCTGAGGCACCTCTCGTTCATACTGCCACCTACAGAATCACTTAGGCATAGATATGTGTCCCTTCTGACTTCGTGGACAACGACAGTCTTCCGAGTATCTACCACACGCAGGGAAGGAGACCTCCTGTTGTCCCCCAGATGCACAACCTCACGAGACACAAAAGTCTCGGGAGACTTTTTGATGTTTCTCGATCGGGCACTGCTAATATTTCCTTTCCTCTAGAAATTAGCTACTCTCTCCCATCCTCCGCAGACACCTTCTCTCCCATGCCACGGATTCCGCGTCCACCGAGGTGCCTTCCCCACCTCGCCAACCAACATCAACCCCTCCTGCCATGTCTGCGGAATGTACACTCCATTGCTTCTTCGTTTGGTCAGATTGTACAGATTTGGGTTTTTCTACTCATGTATTTCAAGTGTGTTTGGAACGTCCTCATTTGACTTATAAACTACTGAAAGGCAAAAGTGATATTTATAAATACTTCTTTTTTCACACAGGACAAGTTACTTTTAAAAGATGATTCCAGGTTGAAGAAAGATTAAGGAATAGTGTCTAAAAGCATAATTGGCGATGACATATGTGTGTACCTATATATAATGATGTGTATAATATATGTAAGTTACATAATTCTATATAATATATAGTATTTAACTTATGAGTACTTTGGTAATGAATATTTATAAGAGAAAGGGAATAAGAACCACTTAATAGAACAGAGGGAACTAACGGATTAGAAAACAATTTGTAAATGGACTTTTATTTTACATAAGCTTGTTCTAAAATCCATCTCAAATAAAAGAGTGAATTTTCTGCATATTTCTGCAAACTTATCTAGAAGTTTCTTCGAGTCTTTAAAGTGGAGAACGGCAATAAATGTGCAATATCCCATAATATGGTGGCACTATAGACAAGTAGGTAGGAGCATGAATCTCCTAATTGAAAAGATTCCAGTTCATACTCAGTCTGCCTGGTAAGAGCTACGCTTCCTTGTGTAAGCTATTTAACCTTAATGAGCTTGGTTTACTGCTCGCAATATGGACATTTCGATAAGGATACTAGGTGCAATCCACAACTTCTGAGACAAGTGTTGATATTATTATTATTATTATTATTACCCCATTTCATGCATGAGAGAGAAAACTCAGGCTCATAGAGCATAAGAGACAGGCTTAGACCAAAAGCTAGTGATCACTAGAGGTCGGACTGGACTTAAAGTTCTCTGAGTCTGTACTCCAAGTCTTTGCCATAGGGTCATGGTGTCATACACAGCTATTCTAAAACTCCTTAATATTTGTTTCTACTTCGTATCTCAGCCAAACCAGCCAAAATACACAATAATGTGCCCTACCCATTCCTCATAGCCTGGTGCTTACTGTCCTCCACAAATAGAAATGCACTTACATGATAGCGATGCTGCTGGTGACACATGGTGATGGTGATGGTGGTGATGATGGTGGTGCTGATGGTGATGGTGATGGTGATGATGATGGTGGTGCTGATGGTGATGACCATAATGATGGTGATGGTGATGGTGACGCTGATGATGATGGTGATGGCGGTGATGATGGTGATGGTGGTGCTGATGGTGATGACCATAGTGATGGTGATGGTGATGGTGACACTGA
>NW_019154145.1:1095328-1247145 GCF_002288905.1 Enhydra lutris kenyoni | reverse complement strand
TGGTGGTGATGATGGTGGTGCTGATGGTGATGACCATAATGATGGCGATGGTGATGGTGACACTGATGGTGATGGTGATGGTGGTGATGGTGATGACCATGATGGTGACATGACAAAGATGGTGGTGCTGATAATGGTGATGATAGTGAGATGGTGTGATGGTTATGGTGATGGTCATGATGGCGATGGTGGTAATGGTGGTGAATGTGATGATGACGACAGTGATGAGGGTGATGGTGGTGATGGAAAGGTGTGTGCTTTTCTGCAGATCATACAATAGGATGAAGTTCTAGTCTTTATTTTCAACCAGTGACATGACACATTTCTAAATCTCACGCATGTTAATGACCGAAGGCTCCTCCAAATCTTTTATAAGACCGCGATCTGCCCGAATATAGACTGGGGCTGGGATTCCCTGTATCAGTCCAGGTGTACATGTTTAAATCCACTGTGCAGTGGCAGTAGATTGCATTTATTTTCACTCGGCAACATAACCTCTGGGACTCTTTTCAGCGAACTCAGAAATTATGAGCTCTCCCTTTGTCCTCAGCGAGGTAGAAATTCTCTGAGGGATTTCATAAATAAATGTAAACGTGAACTTCTTGATATGAATTTTACATATTTGACATAAAACTTGGATATTTCCTCTACTGTGGATCTCCAGCTGGTTGCTTTTTACTGGTGATGCTCTCAGAGCCACTTGCTGAAACTGAGGGAGTATTCTTACAAGATTGATTTCGTAGTAAGACTTAATACGACTCAGACTGCCAATTCTACTACTTATGCTGAGAAGCAGTTTTCAAATCCTCCATATCATGTGAGAACTGTGGTCCAAAAACCATTTTAACAGAATCAAACTGTTTAAAATTAGTAGATACCCCAAGGCTTCCTACACAGAGAAATACAAGTTGTGCCTGTGTTTGGGTTGAGAATTTTAAACAACAAAAAAGAGGAAGCCCAGAAAACCACTCAGCCAATGAAAGCTTCTGGGATTTTCACCAGAGGTAACTCAAGAATTTCAATATGTAGTTTGTCGTTCGGCAGGGGTAGAATGGTACACTTTTTACTAGATCGTAAATTTATTTAGGGCAATCTGGGGCACGTGGTGGGCATCTGGGCGGTCAAAGCCCTGGCACACCCTTGGCTCAGCCGCATTTTATATTTAGGAATTAGAGAGTGAACCAAATCCACGTGTCTGTACGGTGACTCGGTCTCTCTAAAATGGCGCAGCAGTCTTGTCACCTGGCTATGGCACGTTTGCCATATTTCAAAAGAGGTGGGACTGAGGCACCCCAGCAGTTGGTGCTCTGCCAAGCAGAAAATAACATTTAACAGGCTTTTAATCTACTGTGTGGCTTACTGTCCCCACGAGAGCTGTTGTAGTCCACAGATTTAAAAATCAGAACAAAGGGTTATTTTCACACTTGGCACGCATAGCTGGCCGCGTTACTGTCGTGGCTTCAGGAATCAGACAGAGGTCCCCTAACAAGTGCGGCATTTCCATTCACCGCCTACGCAAATATGCCCATATTTAACAACAAACAAGACACGAGATCCAGACAGGACACTATTTCAATCAAAGCCCGGTGATTAACCTCAGACCCAAAGCCGATTTTCGGAGGGAGACATGGACACTGTCCAAAAATACACTCATCCCGTCAAGCATCTGAGGTCTGCTTATGGGAAACCAAGTAAGCGGGGCAAAGTGCAGACCAAGGGCAGGACGCACCTCATAGGGCTGTGGTCCCAGCACTGAGGCTCAGTAAATACTTGGTAAGTGGGAGAATCAGCCAATTAACTACTGAGTAAACGGGTCTGGACACGCCGCGGGGAGGACCTGAGCAGATCACCAGGAAGCATCGGCGTATGTGGTTCCTTCACTGCCCACGCAGCTCCTTCTCATGCCTTCCAGAGACGCAGACCACTCTGGCCTTAGTCCCTCCTCGGCACCCCGTGCCCAGTACTCCGACCCGACTCTATCATGTTCTCAACCAAGCATATGTGGACGAAATGCAAAAATGTGCCCAAAGAAACAAACAATAAATAAACCAACCACCCATGAATTAGCAAAAGGACCAGGGATTTTATGTTTTTCTCTAACCTGCACCACCTAAGACTGTATAAATAGCACAAATACATCATCAAATGCAAAAATAAAAATGATGGATACTGTGTAGCCAAAAATTTGAATGCTGACTTTTCTGAGTGTGGAGGAAGCTTTATTACTTACTTAGCAAAACTGTGCAGGAGGCAGTCACTGTGGCGTGTTGGACCTTCTGAGGATGCATTTTTAAGTCTACTGAACAGAAACAGAAAATGTCCCATCGTGTCACTGTGAAAATGTGCCGGTGGCCTGTCAGAGTCCTACTATGGCACGGGAGCACTGAGTGTGGTTCAGCCCATTCTGCACTGCGAGCTCACGTGCTCCCCTCTCCAGGACCCTTGGCAAGGAGCCCAAATGCCTCCTCTCTTCCTGCAAAGTCCTGGCTCCCTTCCAACCTTCACAATGACCCCGCCTTCCTGCACCTCTGCTAGAAGGACACGCCAAGCTCGGGGACACCACCAGTGGCCAGGATGATTCTCCCTGATTCACATACTTACCTGCTTCCCCGGTCTATGTCCCTCCTTGCTGTGAGGCCGTGTCCCAGGGCACAGGACAATAGACATTCGCCCTCCTCCACTCTGCAGACCAGCGGTCCAAAATCAAGGTGTGGGTGGGGCTACGCTCCCTCCAGGGGAGGACCTTCCTGCCTCTCCCAGCTTCCGGGGTCTTGCTGTCAGCACAATCTCTGCCTCCTTCCCCATAGGTGCTCTCCCTGGGGGGTCAGGGCCCTTCGAAGCCCCCAAACCTCACTTAACTTCATGGCTGACATCAGCAATGACCCCGTCTCCTCCATTCCTAGGGGGTCAGGGCTCCCACAGAACTTCAGGGGGCCCTGCAGCCCCCTCGCTGGCTGAGGTGTGTCCTCGCTCACTCTCACTGCGGGTCCCTGCTGCCCCTCCCACCCTACCCCACTCCCCATGCAAAACACTCTCTACACCTGGGTCTGCTCGCTTACTCATCGGTGCGCTCTGTGTCCCCTGTCACTAAGCGGTCAGCCCCATGACAGAGAGAACCCTGTCTGCCCCCGTCTCTGCCCAGTTCCCTCAATCCCGAAGCAGGGACCCAATACATGCAGAATGGATGAGCGATGCGTCCACCACAAAATGAACTTCCCACCACCACGAACGGCCAGCAGTGTAGGACGCTGCCCACGCCCAGAGACACACGCACCCTGTAGCACCCTACAAATCACAGCCGGCTTCCCCACGCCTCAGCTCCTTCGAGTTCCCCCAGCCAGCTAGACGCGCAAGGAGCATCCCCTTCCGTTTAACCCAGAGCTCTGGGCTCAGGGAAGGACCCGCAGCTGAACGGCCGCAGCAGAGCTCAGAAATGGACCTGCAGCTCTGCTCTTCCTTCCTTGCCTCTTTCCTGAAATACGGCCCTCACTGAGCTCACTGTCCTGGGGAGGGCTGGGTGCATTCACGGGGAGACAGATGAGTGGGGAGGCCGGCCGTGGCGGCCAGGGAGGCCGGGCCTGGTGCACTTGGGGCTCGGGGCTCAGGGCACGGCCACCCGCATCCCCCAGGAGGACAGTGCTCTCGGACTGGGGCTACTCACTAATTGGCCCTGTCACTTGTCAGGCAGAATGACAAGTGAGGTGATAAGAAAGAGAAGCCAGGATAGAACGGTGGCCACTCGCCCACAGCCTCCACCCGACCTGCCGGCCCCCAGGTGGGCGCCTCCTCTGGCTGGTGCCAGGTTGGGGTCTCGCCTTCCCGACTCTTATTCTGGGCTGGAAAAAATGCTGTTTGGGAAACTTAGAGTTCATCTCACTTAGCGACTGGTGAGGTTGAAGTAACTGGGTGTTTCACCCGAGGGTTACTAACTGGGAACAGCTCCATCCCCTCGTTTCCTCGTGGTAGAGAAACACCTGAGGTTTGCTCAAGCTGGTGGACACGGGTCCCCGCTCGTCCACGGCTGCGGGAAGGGGCAGTGGAGACACAGCCCCTCCGGGCTCAGGAAAAGCCTACGTCAGAGGCACAGAGAAACGTGGCAGGCGTGTGAAGGTACTAATGCCATTAGACGGTAGAGGCAGGTCGAGGGCCCTGCCACGCAGAAGCTCCCAGAAGGCTTCCCATTCCTGGTCATTTCCCATCCAGGGGCATGAGGTCATGTGAACCTGTGGGTCCCCACAAGTAGATGGCACGCTGGTCACACGGCTCAGGGTGAAAATACCAGGGGATGACACTGGCGAAGAGAGGAGCAGATGGGGGGACATTTGGCCGCGGCCCTCGTGTGGCCCTGAATATCGGAAAGAAGGAAAGCTAGCTGGTGTGAGCCACCCAGCCCACCGCCCGGGCTCTGAGCCACGAAAGCCGAGCAGTGGGTTGGCAAGCCAGCAGAGGACTCCCCGTTCTCCTCACCAGGGAGTGCAAACCTCGTGGGAGCCGGCCGCAGCGTGCCCCTGGCCCAGACTGCTCTGCTGACCGAGCGGGAAGCACTTCCTAAACACCAGCTACCAGACCACGTCCTCCAGAACCCAGACCCACCCCGGGGCTTCCCGCTGGGGGAAGCAGACAGTGCAGCCCGGTTAGGAGAGGAAGGGTTTCGGGGACAGCTGCTCACGTTGGGACCCCCTTGGGGTCGTAGACCCAGAGACAGACCCTGAGGCAGGCAGACGTGGGCCGCTCGGAGCATCTCCCGGGGGCTGTGGCTCGCTGATGGCTGAGGGTCCCACCGCCCGGCCCCACCCTCAGCAGCAGCGTCTGTAGACGAGAACGTGCGGTCGGGGGGCTAGAGGAGCGCACAGTCAGGGGCCACGGTTCCGCGGGTGGCATGTGGGCAGTCGTCGCTCTCTCACCAAGTGGTAACACACTCCCCGAGGGGCGCCCTCGAGGACGGGCTCTCCTTAAGACTCCGGCCAGCAGCATCCCATGTCCTTAATACGTCACACGGCAGTGGCCCAGACAGGGACCACTGGCCCCTCAGACCCACTCACCGGACGTGAACAAACGCTACCGCCTCACGCTGCTGTGGGTGATTTCTCAACAAGACTAAAAAGGCAGCGCTTGCTGCAGGAATTTCATACTTCATTTTTCACCAAATGTGAGAAAACGTCTGCATCTTTTAGAAGAAAGTATTTGTCTTGATAGCGTATAATATCTTGGAAGTTACGTGCTCATGGGAGTTTGTACATAAGAGGAGAATGGATACTTTATACTGAATGCTTTTGTAAAGCACATCAAGAAACGGAAATACCATCATTGTAGTTTCTGCAGCCTTTGGAAACTCAGGAGCTGATACATTAATAGTCGGATCAGTACAGCAGAGACTGCGGTCGCCTCTACCTTCCGCCAAGCCCCTCTGTCTGCTCCTTCCTTGCTCCCGGGTGCAGTCGGGCGAGTCCCGTGCGCTCCGAGGGGCTGCTGAGACCACACACCCCTTCTGTGCTTCTGGTCCCTCGACTCCGCTCACGGAGGGTCTGTACCAGCCTGAAACCAGGAATGGAACAGCAAACATCTCTGCACATTTTGTCCTTAGAACGTTTTTCTGAAACCATGCCCGTCGTGGATCAGTTCTTTTGCTTAAGTCCGACGGCGTCTTGGGGGTCAGACGGCTGTGACCCTCGCCCTCTCTGGTGACGGTCCAAGCTGGCCATGGCCCAGGCCGCACTCCTATGTCCCCTCCCTCACGAGCCCTACAGCACACGCCAGCCCCGAGCCCCACGTCTCTGCTCCTGCACCAGCCTGCTCTGGGCTCACCACGCGAGTCCTCCTCGCAGGGTGTGTGGAGCGTGTTTATTTAGTGGCCTTTTGTCTGTCTGCTTTGTTGGAACCCAGCCAGGCTGCTGCCTGGGGCTCTGGGGCTCGGGTAGCCCCAGCTCCTCGCCGCGGGGTATCTGCAGCCACCCGGATGCAGGGCCGGGACCCAGGGCCCCAGAAACACTGGCTGGCAAGACCTACACTGGTGAGAAAAAGAAAAAGTTCAGTTTTCTCTCTTTCTTCCCTTCTTACCCCAAAGCCAGCACATACACTTGTGCATTCTAACCTCCAACAGCGTTGGCTCTTTCCTCGGCATTCTAAATTTGAGAACCTCACATGCAAATCCAGATTTCTGGTTTCGCTTGAAATATCTACCAGTTCTGGGCCGCTTTCGCATGGGGTAACAGGTGTATCCCGGCCAGTACTCACTGAGCCCCGCTGTCCCCAGTGCAGGGGCCATGTGTCATTACTTCTGCCCTGGTGCTTCTTCTTGGGGTCGGTAAGACCTCTGTGTGACCATATGTCTCAAAATAAGACACAAGCTGAGAAAGAGAGGGAGCATCGCTGACTGGTCACAGTCTCAGCACATCTGCCCACAGATCCGACCTCCTGCTCCGCCGACCAGGCCTGCAGACCTCGCTCCCTCCTGACCTCAAGTCTGCAGCCTCTTTGTCCCTGTTGCTCAGTTCAGCAGACAATATCCTCAGGGCCCTGACTAGAGTTTCCTTCCTCTGTGGAATATCGCGCTCTGGAAATGAGGGAAAACAGTACAATAGTCAAGGGTTTCACTTCTCACGTCCCAGCCTGCCGATGGGATCTCTGTCACGTGCCGTCCAGAAAGCGTCAGATGGATGTATACTGGTGCTTCACACACACACACACACACACACACACACACACACACACACGGCTGTTTCTCCTACATGGCCCACAACCAGAGCTGGGGACCCCGGGTCCAGGGACAAAGTTCAGGCTGGAGGACCAGCTGTCATGACACCTCTGGGAGCCATGGCCTCCCTCCCTCCAGTAGGACCTGTGGAGTCCCACATCCCACCAGCCAGCGTGCGTTGTCATCCCCCGCCCGGCCTTCTCAGACTTTCAGCTGCTTGGAACCTGATGACGCGGCCAGAAGAGGGAGAGACAGTCACATATTTTATTTCTCACCGGTGACACTTGAGCACGACAGCAGGCCAATGTGCCCTCCTTCGGTACCACTTCGGAAGCCTGAATTCCAGGAGGTTCCAGTTCCAACACACAGTGTCTCAGTAAACGCACGCGGGGGAGGCACGTGGGGGGACAAAGGGCACATTGCTGCCTCCCTCCTGACACCCAGCGGCCACGGGAGGGCCCGAGCTCCACCGTGAGACGGAGGTCACGGCACTGGCTCAGGCGCGTGTCACAACAAGGGGGCGGGGCTGCACCGTGTGGGCCAGGGGACGGGGTGTTCCTCCTCATCCTCACGGTGAGGCCGGAACTGCCGGAGACGGGCGAGCTGAAGTCACTGGTGCGCACACTTGCCCGTGCCTGACTGCCACACACTGACCGCACACCTACTCACGTACCTACATGCACACTTACCTCCACACGTGTACATGCACGCATGTGTAGCTACAAATGCGCACACGTGCCTGCACGCTCCTCCCGGACGGGCCGACGGGCCTGCACATGTGCGAACACACACGCGTGCACATGCCTGCCTGCGTGCGCGCCAGCCCAGCGACACGGCCCCGACCGGCACGGACAGGCAGCTTTCTATTCCTCAGCACATGAGCAGCCAGGAGAACCCACTGTTGTGACACCCAAGGCAATTCAACAACCACACAGCTTGCTTTCTACCCCTTAAGCGCAGGTGGCCTTCCCGGGGCGTCGCGGGCCGGAGCAGAGAGCAGCGGGAGGACAGGGGTGGCGATGTCAGGGGCACGAGGCAGCTCTGTGGGGGGGTCTACGTGGTGACACCCGTGATTCTGAATTTCTCTCACATGCGAGTGTTTAGCAAATGGCTCATCGTGCAAATGTGCGTTTGGAGAAAACGGGGCACACCAGGAATTTGAGCCCCAACGCATGTGTGTGTCACTGTTCAAACCGCGTTTCCAGGATTTGCTTCTTTGCAGCGGAATGAGGGAAATCAAGCCTGCCGGAGAGAGATAGCATTGTCCGGGGAAACTCCGGGGATTAATGTGACTGAGCGCGCAGGAAATTGTGTTCCGGCCGCGCCGATGGGCCGCTTGTGAACACGTCACATCAAGGACAATTTGTTAAACAAGAAATATCGGCTGTGCAAGTGGGAAGGCAAAATGGGGCAAGACAGGCCCGAGAGCAGCTTTGATGTGTGTCTGCGTCGCTAACCCACGGGAGGCTCTTCCGTTCAGTGCAAGAAAAACCCGGACGCCCGTGGAACAGGAAGGCGCGCTGACACTTGGGTCACTCCCATGTCCTGCCTGAGGCTGGAGGGTGGAGGGGTGCGGAGCTGCCACGCCGCCCACTTGTAGAAACCCCAAAAGCAGACTGGGCTCAGCGGCTCGGCTCTGGCTGGGGTCCCCAAACGACGGCCGGTCCCTGTCCTTCCACGCCTACCGCCTCTTTACGCGCTGCGGCGCCGCCGTGTCCAGGGAAGCCGCCGGCCGGCGACAAGCATCCCCAACGAGACGCAGTGACGTCACGAGACCCGGCCGACCCCGTTGGGTTTTGCCACTCTTGCCGTTCGCTCTGTTTTTTGCTAGTTCCTCCACGCTGGGGAGGGAAGGAGACGGGTCGTATTTAAGAATTGCGCTGGCATCCTGGGAGCGCTCGGACTGGCGGGTGCTCTTGGGCGGAGACCACCCCTGAGCCCTCGGAGCCGGTGTCGTGACGGGGACACAGGGACATCTCTGAGTTTCCCAGATGGACCTTTGTTTCTTCTCAAGCAAAATGCTGTCGGGAATGACTTGCTCACTGGAGAACTTAGTGTCGTTTCCGATAAATATTCGTGTAGTGGACACAAAATGACTCTAACGTTGTCTTGGCATTACTGCCGAGCAGAGAGTCACCACTATTATGTTCTACCATTAAAGTGATTCTAACTTACGATGCTGGGATCCTGGAGTTCCAGTAATGGGGTTCTCTAGACCCCAAAGACCTAGAGTGGAAAATGTCCAGAAAGATAACAAACAGAAGAACTACAGGGTTTGAGGCAGAAGGGAATGTTGGAATATGCCATTTAGAAATGTATTATTTTACTTGGCTTCTACTCTTAGCATGATTTGAATCTATAATCTAAATCCTGTAAGATTTTTAGAAATAAAAAGAATAAGAGAGAAATAAGAGGGTTTACTATAGGTAAAGTTGTGTCTCATCACGATTACCACATACAAGAATATTAAAGTTAGTTGTTAGAATGCTTACAACAGAAAAAGAAAAAGAACTCAGAAACAGCAACACATTACAATCACCTCAAGAAACTGTCGCCAGAGTGTAAAGGAATGTGACGGTGCGGCCATGCTGGGAACTCGCTGTCACGTGGAAAGGACAGCAGGGTCTCAAAAGGGGCCAGGCTCCGGGCCGGGAGGATCCTGTGTGAGTTTTCACAGGGGCAGTACCAACGGGGAGAACAGTCCTCCCGGGGACTCTGATGCGTGTATTACAACAGGTCTGTGTGCGCGTGTCCAACGTACCATGTCTACGGCTCTTTCATCGCAGTAAAGAAAACGTGACATAAAACTTACCCCGTAACCGTGTTTAGGTTAAGCAGCCTTGAGGGGATGTCACGTCCTCATACTTAAGTGGGAAGCAGAGATGAGGACTCGCAGATGTGAAGCACGTCACAAAGCCGTTCAGAGCAGGGCCGGGATTTGAACCCAGACAGGTCAGCCCTGGAGTGCATGTCCGCAGCCACAGAGTGATCCTGGGTCCGTGTTAGACACGTACCTCACCGGGTGAAGGCTGCGCCATTTCTGGATATTCTCTTTTAAGGGGCGTGTAGTTCCAGAAGGTCATGGGCTACGGGTCACAGCGAGCGCTCTGTTGTAGACGGGCTCTGGGTGTCCCCTGTTCGCGGCCGCACAAAGTGGGCCCGGGAAGTGGGACGGCCATGCCCAAACCCTGCAGAGGCCTTCAGAGGTTCTGATCACGGCAGGCCTGTGGACGGCTCTGGGGCAGCACAAGCACCTGGGTCCAAGAGGCAGGCGCAGGAAGAGCGAGTATGAATTTCGTCTTCTAAATAGTCATGTGCAGGGGCGCCAAACATGAGCGCGTTGTCCCCTTCTCAGAGGAGGCCCCTTGCCCACATCATCACGTGCGGCTCCGTCCCCCTTCTCAGACAGGGCTCGGCTGCCTGGCCCATGCTGTCACGTACAGCTTGGGCTGGAGGAGGTGGTCACTTGTCTAGGCTCAGGGCCAACGGTGGGCAGAAGTGACCCGGACACCACGTTCACTCCAGCTTCCGGGCCACCGTCCAGGTTCTGGGACCCCTGACCCCACCCTTCTTGGCTCTTCACCTCTAGTCTGAGCTCGCCAGGCCCTGAGCCAAAGCAAACCATCCTTGACACCATCTGAGGGGAACAGTCACCCTGTTTGTCTCCCGTGTCCCAGGAGCCACCAGGGCAGAGGTTCCCGCAGTCAATCAAACGTCAGTATTTCTCCCCAATCCCACCTGGTCCGCATGGCAGGTGGCCTCCCTGGGTTGCCGTCTGTACCCCAAATCCTGACCCCATTCCCTCTGAATGGGGTCCCAGCCTCCTGCCCGATGCCACCATAAGAACTGGGCTCTGTACTCCCAGCCACACTCACTAACCTCCCACCGCTGGCCTGCCCCTTGGGAACAGTCATGGTGGTCGTTGGGTCCCTCGGCCTGGGACACACCTGCATGCGGCCCTCTGCTCCTCGGGGGTCCCGGGGAGGGTGCGTGTCTAAGAGCCAACAGCGTGGGCTTGAAACTCCTGTGGGCAGCCACACGCATCAGCCGGTGGCGTTGAGGTCTTCCCAACAGGCATGGCCATGCACAGAGAGAGGACATTTTCACGCTGCAGAGTCAGCAGCTGGACTCAGGACACTGAGTGGCTTACGTGGAGGTAGTGAGAAGGGCAGGAGAGCCTCTGGGGAGGTTCTCGGACGCCTGCTGCCATGTGGCCGTGGGCGCCTTCAGACCCCGTGTCGAAAGCCAGGGCAAGAAAAGGAAGTGGCATCTCAGTGTGAGGTCATGGGGCCCCTTCCTGGACGCCAGCCGCTCTGTCGACGTGGCTCAGGGTGTCGGCACGGTATTCCAGGGCGAGAAGGGGTCAGCAGGGTTCACCCCTGACTGAAGTGTAGACCTGACTGGTTGGCACAGGCACCCCCTCATCCCTGAGACCCCCAGCCCTGGGAAAGCCTGCCAAAGGTTTGCTGAGGGGAGATCCTTCCTTCAGCGGACAGAGAAACTGAACCCAAAGTCCCAACCGCAGGGGACCCCGGGCCTGCCGATGGCCCACACAGGCCATTTAACTTCCCCGCACCAGGCCAGGGAATGGTGAGCTCCTTCCAGCGAGTGGAGGACACAGCCGCAGACCCGGGGTGCACACCCCGGGGAGAAGGTCTGTGCTTGTCTTCACATTTCCAAAGACCGCTGTGGCCCGTAGAAACCCCCAGTTAGGCTTAAATCCAGCACATGAGTCAGGCAGCTCGAGACCGTCACTAGATCCACAGAGAACAGTAGCACAGGTGTCCTCCGACAAGCCAACAGCCTACCTGTCGTCCAGGAAGGGATGCGTAGGGGACGCTTTCTTTGGGGCTACATATTTTTATTGAAAAGACTAGAACCCCTCGTGCTCCTTTGCTACTTGTCGCCGTCATCAGGCTGCACACGTGGTCTGTTAGCCCTTTCGAATAAGGAGGAACGGGCCCGTTGATCCGATGAGAACACCGGGGTTCACAAGGTGCGGCTGCCCCTGTGCCCCTGTCCTGAGGGGCACCCGAGACTCGACTCTGACCGTGAGGGAAGGAAATGACCGCAGCTCCAAGTCGTTTGCCGCTCATGAATGTAATGCGTCAGGCACTTACGGGTCCCAGCTGGACACGGCACGTGGAGAGCTGTTCACACGACAGAGGGCCGTGGTGGCCGGGAGTGTTCTGGTGGTTTCCAGCCAGCCAGCCCAGGGGAGGGCGGGAAGAGAGGTGCCCTCGCCTCCCGGATGACAGGTTGTCCCCACGCGCACCAGACCCACCGTGCACACAAGAGTTCTGGAGCTGATGGCCTTTCTGATCCTGTTGCCATGGGAACGGCAGTCAGATGGGAGAGGATAAGAAGGGGAAGTTATAAAAAGAAGGCTGTCTTTAAAACCCGCACCTTGTCTCCCCCAATCTTGCACGTTTCCATGGAAGCAGGACCATAACTGGGCTCCAGGCGTGCTCAGGGGGCCTCGCTCTCCGGGCTGTCAGGCAGACGGCTCAGACCTTTGCGGGGCCTTGACTCATCCCGCATGTGAGGACAGCAAGTTTTATGAGGGGCCCACGACACAGGACCCTGCGAACGGCCCGGGCTCGGGCGTACCGCAGTCCCCCTGCCAGTGGTGGCCGGCCGGGCTGCGGCTCCTTCCCAGGAAGTGTCGTCAGGGGACAGGAGCAGATAGCCCAGCAGAGGGGCGTCCTGGGGCCCAGGGTCTCCATCCTCTGCCAGCTCCCTGTCCCGGGGCCCCAGCCTCCTCCTCCTCCAGCCCTCACCGCCCCCCACGCAGGCCTGCATTGTCCTGAGGCTGCCGAACACAGCTCCCTGCCTCCTCCCCTGCTCCCCGTGGGTTCTGTGCCCCCCTCTCTCTCCTTCTAGAAGGTGACTGACTTCAGAAGACGCTGCTCTTTAATCATGTGGTGACAATTTCCCACCTTCAAAAGGCGGCTCTTTTGTTGGAAATGCAAAGTGTTTTCACTGTTTTCAAAGCAGCTGAGAATTTTCTCAGTCATGTTTAACTGCCTCCAAGACAATGATTTTCCACCTAGATTTGAGGAGAAACAAAAATGTGTGTTTCGGAGCGAACACACGGCATTCTGTCTCGCCTGGAGAAGGCGTGCCCTCGTTCCCGGTGCCCTTTCCAGCTTGAGATAAAGCATGAGCACAAAAGGTGAGTTAATCACACATTTCCCCTCCCTTGGTCAGCTCGGTCCCTCGCAACTTCAGTTCCAAATTTATGTGAAATATCATTCAAGCATAAAACGTTCACAGAGTTCTCATCGGGTACTAAGGCCTCTCTCACACAAGTGGAACTTAAAAATATATCTATAAAGGGGCGCCTGGGGGCTCAGTGGGTTAAGCCGCTGCCTTCGGCTCAGGTCATGATCTCAGGGTCCTGGGATCGAGCCCCGCATCGGGCTCTCTGCTCCGCGGGGAGCCTGCTTCCTCCTCTCTCTCTCTCTGCCTGACTCTCTGCCGACTTGTGATCTCTCTGTCAAATAAATAAATAAAATCTTATATATATGTGTATATTTACATATGAACTAGATGAGGAAAATAAGGCATCGAGCTCTCTTGTTTCTATTTTTGGTCTGTGTGTGTTTGACGGTCTCTGGCTTGGGGCGACGCCAAGGGATCGGGGCAGGCGTCCCAGCCTGCCCAGTGCAGCCCGAATCCCACAGCGACACAGGGAACATTCTACTCTCCTGTCCACAGATAAGGCAGCGGAGGCCTAGAGGTACACAGCTGGTAGTCTGGGGACCAAGAGTAGGAGATGGGAACAAAAGTGCCTTCCATCCCAGCATCTTGGGTGAATGTGCATGAAGACGAATCAGGGAAGCTCGAGGCCAAGCTCGGACGGACCTGGGAAGGCAGGCTCTGGGCACCCCCGGTGGCTGCACGCGGATGCAGACCGTGTCCCATCGGCTTGTTGGTCGGATTTGCCACGCCTCCTGCCACACCAGCGCCCTGGGAATGTGCCACACACACGTGTGGTTCTGCCCTCCTCTCCCCTCCCCCAACACTCCCATGAGGAGAGGCTGTTTGTTCTGCCATCCCCGTGGACCTCCCTGACCCCCGGGCGGCTGGCCGCCCCTCCCCCACCGTCGTGCACACGCACTGCATCAGGGAGGGCGCCCGGGTTGGGGATCTGGGCAGTGAGCGTCCACACCGCCTCCCGGCTGCGCTCCCCTAAACTGGCACCGTGATGCTCCGAGGCCCAGGGCCAGCAGCCCCGCGTCAGCAGAGAAGGACTCTCCTCCTCGGCAGGACAGACGGACAGATGCAGTGAGCTGCCCACACAGACGAAGACAGTGAGCTTCCAGCTTCAGCGCAGAGGGGAGAACACGGCGCCGGCAGAGGAGCCGACACTCGTGGAACTCAGCCCAGGGCTCCACTGCCAGAGGCTGCGACTCCCACCCGCCAGGCTCCTCCGCCCCCAGAAATTACCCCGCCACCCGGTCCACGGTGCCTCCCGGTGGCCACGGCACCCCGAGCCCCTAAAACCTGCTCTCCGTCCTCCCCCTCGAGCCCCTAAAACCCGCTCTCCGTCCCGCCTTGCCACAGCTTAGCTTCCCCCAGTGGCACCGCGCCGGTGACCAGACCCCACACAGTGCTCGGGGCTCAGCACAACGTTCTCCATCTCGGCTGCCCCGCCAGTCCTGTCCCTGGGCGTGCGGCCATCTGCCCTCAGGTGTCCTGTCACCCCCCAGCCCAAGAAGGCAAAGGCTTTCAGCGCTGGGAAGGCCTCCCTTGGTCCCCCTTGATGTCTGTTGCGCCTCGTTCTCTCTTTCCCAGCTTCAGCCACACTGGTTTCCTTGTCCCTTAAATAACAGAACGCCAACTCCAAAATTTCAAACAGGGCTTTCCTACCGCGTGGAGGCCCCCTGACTCCAGGAACGGCCACGTCCCCTAGGTACGCCAACTAAGCAAATACTGCCTGGTCTCAGAAAGGTTGGCACATATTCTAAAAACTAAAGCTCACTACGCACAGTATCAGTCACAGGAGAAATTCTAGGGAAGATTACCCCATAGATCATTTAGGAATATTTACACGAAAATTGATTGCCAAGATTTGCTTGGGAGATGTGCTGAACTAATCTCTGTTTCAAATGACTTTAGACTGTTAGATCACGAGGATTTTGGAGCCCTGCTTCTGTTCTGTTCCATCTCCCCCCACCCCCATCTCTCTTCCCACAGATCCCAGTCCCTGATCTGGGGCCCGCTCACACACACCCGACCACACGGGCCTGTCGGTCCCTCCATCCACATGCCCCTGTGCCCCATGGCCCGGCACCTCACACTAGGCTCACCCACTTCCCTCCATCCAGAGGGCCTTCTCCCCTGTGCTGGGAACCCCAACCAACCCCTCGGAAAGGATTCCCGTGAATATGGTTCGGCTGCGGCCGCTCCTCACCTGCCCTCACTGGGCCGCCCGTCCTCCCACCACTGCACTCGCCACGGTGTTCTGGAACCATCGCTTCAATCCATTTTCTCAGAAGAAGTGCCTCAGGTCTAGACACTGCACCTTGTTCATCTCCGTGACCTCGTTACCCAACATTCAGTAGATGCTATGTGTTCCTTGAACTCTCAGGCCGAACGGCTATCTCTAAGGGCAAGACCACGAAGTGCGTGTTGAATTATAGCACGAAGGAACGGGATTTGTGGTCCTCCGAGCGACCACCACCGAAGACGACTGCTTCGCTGAAACGGCCTTTGCCGGGGACTACCGCTCACGGGAAGAACGGCCTGTGACGGTGAGATGCAGGATGCCGCCCCGTTCAGTCCTTCTAGTTGTGAAACTGGATCGCGGGCTCAGGCAGCCACACGCGCCGGAGAGCATGGTTCCTGCACCAGAGCTCCCTGGGCAACGGCATAAACCAGCCAGTGGTCGTGAAGCGACGAAACCCATCAGAAAACACACCCCTTTACTTCGCCCTGGCCCCACACCCCAAAAAAGGAAAAATATAATGAGAACAAGCTGCATTCTTGTGGCAGTTGAAGACGTCCAGAAATAGGGTTCTGCTGGCCCTGTGGGGTTTCCGGAGGACGGCTGGCAGCGCTACATGGTTAGGGTTAGGGAGACCTCTGCAGAGCTCCAACTGTACAAAGGAACCTCCGGTGCGGTCCTGCGCTCTCAGTGTTCTCAGAATCAAAGTGGTTCTTTGCAGGCTGACACGCCACTCCTTCCGGAGGGTTCCACAGTAGGGCGCCCGGCTGCTTTTTCGGTTGTCTTTACAGGTTCTCTTTTCTGGGGTCCTTACAAGCAATTGATTCCATAGATTTTTATCTGTATTTATATCTAAAGATCGTTTACCCATAATCCACCCAGGCGTCCTAAAACTTACTAAAACTGGGTGTTGTAGAGCTAAAGCCTGAAATGATGTGTTCACAGTAAATTCTGGCTGTTACCCGGTCCTACAAACACGTGCACACCCCGGTAAGTGGGATCCTGCAGTTGCTGAGGGAACACTTGTAGGAACGTGTCCTCGACGTTACTCTGCATTAGTCATGATTTTCAGTTGCTGCTTTGCGTTCTGAGTGTAAAGTTCTGCTGCGTTAACCTGGACATCTTAGCGGCCTCTGCCCCGGGCCGTTCGGTAGCCCTGCCGTGCCTGCAGAGGCGACACCGGTCTGTGCCCACCATCACCTCCGCCGACGGTTTCCGAGAGCCAGACGTGGAAAGACGAGTGTGGCGGTTCGAGCGTGACATCAGCGCAGCTGCTGGGAAGGCCGACAGGCCCCTCACCCCACCCCCCATCCCCGCGCTCGCACTGGCGACAGCTGCTGGGGTCGCCGACGGGCGGACGTGCCGTGTTAGCGGCCCGGGGCTCCCACCGCTACCCAGACTGGGGCTGGGACAGTGAGGTGAGCGGTGAGGGAGCGGTGAGGCTGGGTGGCCTCGCAGCGCTGGGCTCTGCAGGCCTCTGTTGCCACCGTGACAAGCCCGAGCCTCGCGGGCTTCCACCGACCCCGTCTCACGCCCCCTGAAGCATGTTTGCTTCGTCCCAGTAAACGGCTCCTCCCTCCCGGGCACGTCCTCTCGGCTCTTGGTTCCGACGCTTCCTGGTCTTCCCTCACTTGGTGGAGCAGGTGCCGTCCTTCCTGAACTTTCAGAGCACGTCATCCTTCTTCTCTTGTGGGCCCTCTTCACAGTTTCCGGTACAGTCAGAGGAGCTCATGTCCCGGGGCGCCTGGGGCTCCGTCGGTGAAGCGTCTGCCTCAGCTCAGCTCATGATCTCAGGGCCCTGGGACCGAGTCCCATGTCGGGCTCCCGGCTCAGTGGGAAGTTGGCTCCCCTTCTCCCTCTCCCTCCAACTCCTGCTCACACTCTCTGTCTCTCAAATAAATAAAATCTTCCAAAAATAATAAAAAATTTTTAAAAATTAAAACTTGGCAGTCACCATCAGATAGCTTAAGTAAAATCTCAGGTGTCTTTCAAAATCCTTTGTACTTCCTTTAGAACAAACCCTAAGATCATAAATACCAAAAAGAAATAATTATCCCAAACCAGGCACGAGCATAAGAGGCAGTGAGTCAGGACGTGAGGATGTAGTACCCAAAAACCGTGCATGTTGCCGACAGGAGGAAGGTCGTAACCGTCGGCAGGGAAGGCAGTTGGCAACATGTTTTAAATGAGAGTAGGAGTAACGAGACTCTTGTCCCCGTCTGTTCTGCTGGGCGCACCCATGGGAAGCCTGGCCTGCCATCCCAGCTCTAAGGGACCTCGCTCCTCGGTGTCCGGGATAGGCATGACCCGCAGCTGGAAGGCCAGACGGCCCCCAAGGGTCAACCAGACGGGGTCCAGGATGGAAGGAAGGCAGAGGCCATCAGGAGGTGCTGGTCCCAGGGGACCTCCAGGCCTCTCAGGACTCCATATCTGGTAATTCAGAGGACACGACCAACGGCTGCACCACAGGGCACGGACGCCCGCTTCAGCATCAGTTCGTGACACACGACAGCCACCTCTCCCCGCGAGGAGGGAAGAGCGGGCCTTCTGGGCCAGAGGAGGGAGGACAATATTTCCTGCTCCGTAGGAACAGGAAGTCCCCTGGCCTCACGCCCCCAGAGAGCTCTGCTACCTCCCTCCTGTCTCAGATCACTACCTCTTCCGGCGTTCGGGTGGAGTCCAGCGGTGTGGACGGTGAGCAGCCCAGGGCTGCGAGACCCCCGTGGCTCCACGGAGGCAGGCGGGCGCGGCGAGCGGACAAAGCTGCGTCCCGTGCCCACAGCCGGCAGCCGCACTGGCCAACTCCCTGCGGGGCCGAGACGGAGGCAGCTCCCGTCAGAGGCCAGACACCGAGGCCAGCACTCACGGACGCTGCCCCTCGGCCTCTGTCTGAAGGAAGGTCTGACTCCGCGGGAGACCAGAGAGGCAACTGGCTGGACTGTAAGTTCGCTTGGTGTCGTTTTCCTTGTACTTTTCAGCTTCGCAAATAGTTGAATTTCCAAGTGGTCACGGTATTTCAGAAGGAAAAACCGAGGGGGTAAACGAGGACGGGATCGATCCTGACAACCTCGCGTGGGTGACATGGTAAAATCCCGCTGGCCAAGACGCGACTGTCACAAGGGCGGGCGTGCGGCCGAGCGCCTGCGGGAGCCTTCGGTTCCCCTGGAGAAGAGCGGACGCGCCGGGCCCTGCGGTGGGCGAGCGTTCAAAACCACGGCCGGCGCAGTACACCGCGGTCCTCGACACCCCGTCCGACGGATCGCTTTCACTTGCCGGGGAGGGTCGCCGCGTGGTCGAAGCCAGCCACCCCCGGCGAGCGTAATGTGTCCTATTTAAAAGCACAAGACGGAATAAAGGAAACCGTAGATTTCACATTTTGCATAAACATTTATTTTTATCTTCCCCAAGCGTGGAGCCCCAGGACGGCATTAGGACGGCCTACACGGTTCATTCCGCTTTCTGCCCTCCATGCCCCGGGGAACCAGGCTGCACCCAGCTGACCGCCCGAGTGCCAGGCACGACCTCGGGGTGGGGGCTGGACCCCCACAGCAAAGGGGCACGCCACCCTCTCTCTCAGCCCGCGTCACGCTCCAGGGCCAGCCACGGAAGCCAGTGGCTTGAGTACGTCGGCACAGCCAACAGAAGCCCAAGCAGCCTCCACGGCACCTCCTCAAACCTCGGCCCAGCGCTCCAGGCACAGAGCAGGAGGCACGGGAGGGGAACGTCCTCTCCCAAAGCTGCAGGGTCCTTGATCAAGTCTGGAAAACCCAAGCGTCAGTGTGTTTTTCTTTTGTGATTGGTCCCACCAGAAGGACGCTTGCGTCCAAGAACTGACAGAAGCTTGAAAACCAGTAACGCCTTTTTGCACAAATGTTCTTTGTGGATCCGTGCGCCTCTCAGATCAGCGGCCAAGAGCTCGGCGGATAAGCACTGGCAGTGGTCCGGACAGATACGGGACAATGCGGAGGCCATGTGCAGGCGGAACATCCTCTGGCTTCCCACGGTAGATGCAGACCCAGGAGGAGCCGTCCTGGTGTGCGAGGGTGGGTCAGAGCGCAGCGGGAAGAGGAGAGAGACAGCATCGAGCCCAAGCCTTCAAACCTTGTAAACTGACACCTGTCCCATTCTCCTTCTTCTCTAGAAGCCCTGGCCTTTCTGCACTCAGTGCTCAAGGACGGTGCTTCAACCTGTCCTTCCCCAGCTGCCAGTCAAAACCAAGTCTGGGACGCAGACGCGGGACCTCGGTCAGCCGGCCCTGAGCCCCGTCGTGGTTCCTGTGCTCGGCCTCCAGACGCAAGTGTGCATTCACTGCTGTACCCGCCAGGGATGTGGTCCTGGAAAGTCTAATGGATTCAAGGGGCAGGACTTGCCAGCACCACCGCGCAGCCTCGAGGAAAATATTTTCATGCGTGTTAATTCCCCGCAGCCACCCGCTGAGGATGGCGGCCCGAGTCTCTGCGCCCTGCGTGACCTTGAGTAAATCAACTTAACCACTAAGAGGAAGCCACCACCCTGGGGGCCACGAGAGAAGGAGGTGAACTCTGCCTCCGTCACCTGTGTGTGGCATTTCCGAGGACGGCGACCTGTGCAGAGAGCTCACAGGCCGGCAAGCGCCCGGCTGGAACCCCGTGGGGCTGCTCGGGGCGGCGTCTCTCTGGGCCCCCAGAACTTCCTGACCTGCCTCCCGCTCAGCACGCGGGAGGGGGCAGCTTAACGGTGGCTTCTCATTCCCACGAAGCCCTGGGAGCTCAGGAGACAGCTCGACCGCAGGTGGGGAGTCCGTGAGCAGCCCCCGTGGGACCCTCCCCAGGCGCACGGTGACTCGCCCACACCTCCTGCAGGGCCCCAGCCTGCGCACCGCTGGCTGTGAGCTCTAGTCTGACCCCCGGGCTCTCTGGGTTGGCAGCCTGACCCAGACGGAGGAGGAAAAGCTTGATCTCGGGCCTGGGAGCCTAACCCCCTCCATCGGCACAAAAGAAAAGACGAAAATTTATATGAGAGAACGTTAGTCACGCTTCCATCAACAGCCACTGCTGCGGGCGCCCAGGGTGGCGGACGTCAAACAGAAGCTCTGGGGGCAACAGCTTCCCCCCAGGCTGCCCCTCGCAGGTGGGCCCTACTGCCCGCTCCGGGGGCCTGACTCGGGGGCCTCCCACCAGCAGAAGCCCACCCCGGCAGTCCTTCTGTCCTGAGCCGACCACCCCCACGGCTCACTCCCATGACTTTTTACCGTTGAAAAAAAAGACGAACGTACCTCCCACGCCTGTCCCCCGCCCGCGCCCCGTTCTCCGAGGTTCGCCGTGCCGGCGGGAAACCTCGTCCCCAGGCCTGAGCGTGCGGGGGATGGGCACTTCAAGGGCTTTCTTGACATTTTCAGACTAAAAGCAGCAGCCCGCTTCCTCTGCCCTGGCCTGTTTCTTAAAACCTGCGGCTGACCGAGCCCTCACTAACGCACAGTAAAACCCCCTCTTCGGTGACATCCTTCAAGCTTTGACAGCTCAGACAGCCTTAAACACACCATCAAAATAGGAAATGGTTCCTCATCCCGGAAACATTCCCTCCTGCCCCCAGTCCCAACCCCAATCTCTCTCCTGCCCCTAAGATGCGGCCTTTTCGAGAAAGCTGAGCACAGAATGATGGCCGGAGCTTCAGGAAGGTTCCTCTGTCCGTCCTGGGGCTCCCTCACCCACTCCCCTGGTGGGACGCACTCGGGTTGTGTCTCTGGGCAGGTATGATAGCATTGTGGGCCGCCCGGCCGGTGCGCGTGGAGACCTCCTTCCCCTCGGATAGTCACGGGCATGCTGGCTCACGGGGATGGCACCGTGGGAAGCGCGGGTCCTCGCCCGGCTGTCCTCGCCCGGTTGTCCTCGCCCAGCTCTGTCCCAGCTTCCCTGATGGCACCAATCTTCTCCCATGTGTCCGTTCAGATCCGTCGTCTGTTTTCTGCCTATTACCCTCCTCTTATTACAGAGTGAGAATACTTTATCTATGCTGCACACGGGGCCCACGCGGGATGTGTGACATGCAAATGTTTTCTCCCTGATGGCGGCTTATCTTCTCATTCTCTTAAATGTACCTTTCCAAGAGCACATGCTGACGAAGCCAATTTTTCATTTATTTTATATTTATTATTTCTTAACATCTTTTTTTAAGGATTCTATATATTGATTTGAGAGTGTGTGTGCACACCTGGGCACGAGAGAGAGAGAGAGAGCGCGCGTGCGTGCACAAGCAGGGGGAGCAGCAGAGGGAGAGGCAGGTTCCCCACTGAGCAGGGAGCCTAACGCAGGGCTCGACCCCAGGACCCCAGGATCATGCCCTGAGCCCAAGGCAGAGGCTTCACCGACGGAGCCTCGCGCCCAGCCAGGACCAAAGCCGCGCTCACGGCGGGTCTACGCGGAAATTCTTTCAGCCGCTCATGTTCAGACCATCGTCTGGCCGTCCGTGAAACGTAGGACAGGACACCTGTTGGTTCTCTGTAACGCACCCGTTAATCAGACATAAAATGACTCGTTACTGATGTAAATACACGCGTGACTAAACCCAGACTAGCTGCCTGCCGTGTCCCCCATCCGTGTCCCCAAGTGGGTAGAAGCTCAAAGCCTTCCCTGACGGCCAATTCGGCCAGAGCGTTGGCGGCACGGGCTCTGCGCCCTGAGCTAGAGCAGGTCCCCTCCAAGGGGGCACGCACGTGGTGGCTGTGACATGAGCACTTTAACAAAGACGTCACAAAATGTGGGGAGCGCCCCAGCTCCGAGACGCCACCTGCCAGGCCACCCACCCACCCAGTCACTGCGGTCAGGGGCGCCCCCACATCCCTCCGCGCCAGCCAGTCCTCCCAGACCCAGTCCTGCCCCTGGGCCCCCAGGCGCCCCACGGCCGGCTCCCCGCATGCACTGTTTGCTCCAGAGCGACCCCCCCAAATGGCCTCCAAGCTGATGGAGGGAGCGTCCGGCGGCGGTCAGCTGCACATGTGTCCGTCCGTCTGTCCGTCCTAACACTTCTGCTAGCCGCATCTCATGGAAGGCTGCAAGTCTCTCTCTCATTTACATAATATTCATATTCATTTACATAATATTCATATTATATACGGTTTTATTCAAAACTGTATATAAACACACACAGGCTAACGCTCCGCCCCACAGGCCTGCGTCCTGGCCTGGAAACCAGCACGTACCCTGGCGTCTCTTCCACTAGAAAGCGGCCCAGGAAGCTGGCAGAGGCCCCGGTCTCTGGGGTCATCCCGGCCTCGCTCAGACACTGTGATCTGCGGGTCCAGGGCCGTCTGTCGCTCAGCTGCTGCGACAGACCACAGAGTCCGAGGCTTGTCACGCACGGGCGTTCCTGCCCCGAGGCTCCTCCGGCTGGAGGCCCAGGACCGCAGCCAGGCGGACCCGCCGTCGGGGACACCCTGTCTCCTGGTTCACAGCATCTCCTGTGTTCTCACGTGGGACACAAGGGGGCTCCCTGGGGCCTGTCACAAAGTCACTCACCTTCACGACCTCCTCACCCCCACGGCCCACCTGCTCACACCGTCACACCGGATTAGGCTTCAGCCCCTGACTCTCAGGGGGCACGCTTGGGTTCCCGCGATAGCATCCCCCACCCGGCTTCTCCCCGACGGCTCCCATTTACTGAAAGGTTTTCTGGGGACAGTCAGCCCATGTGAACGCTAACCAGAGCCTGTGGAGCCCCGGGAGAACGGTGCTGGGGAATCCTGGAGGCAGCCGCCGCCGGCGAGAGGGCTCAGATGGAAGACACGTGCTCGTGCCCCGAAACCTGGGCAGGGAGCTGAGGAAAGCCTTCCTGGCTTTACCATGAAAAACAGAAACCCAGTGGTAAAATAATTATTCAAATGATTTAAACATCATCTGTGCTGCTTCTAGAAAGAAAGATTTAGAAACTCACCTTGTAGCTTAATTGGGACAATTATTTAAAGTCTATCAGAGGCCGGGAATGTGGGAGAGAGCAGTATCTTTAAAGAATCACTCTTAAAAACATACATTTCCTCATCAGGGCAAATTCCTCTTTTAAAAACTTATCTGCGGGAAAGAATTAGACAAATTGCCCTTGAAATTTCTCCAACCCCACTCGGCAAGGAATCCGTCCTCGGACTCCGTGATAAAGGGTCACGTGCCAGTCCTCCTTCCCTCACTCCGGGAAGACCGGGAGTTACAGTGACCGCATGTCCCGAGCCAGCGCAGGACGGCCGCGTGACAAGTGCACGGGTAGCTGTGAAGACGACGGGACAAGACACGCGGCCCCCAGATGCCAGGGCTGGAACGAGCGGCCCCGTCACTGAGATAATTAGGCTCTGAGGTCTTCTTCATGATGTCATGGAGGTCCAAAATGGAAGATGGTTCCTGGAATGGTTTCCTCACATCCCCGTCCATGACACGGGCAGATTCTGAATCTCAAGGAGTCCATTCAGTCGAGTCAAAAAGGACCAGTTTTCTCTGTCCTGGTAAAGACTGATCAAAAGCAGCAGAACAGATCACTTCTGGGTTAGCGTTCGAACCCGCCAGCAGGGTGGACACAAAATCGTGCCTTTGCATTCAGCCCATCGAGCACTGGTCTCTCCCACTTTGGCAAATCCAGTATCACACTTAGAAAACTCCACATTAAGGAGCAATCGTGGGCATTCCCCGGGGGCAAAGCCTGCCATGAGCTTCTCCCAGCGCGGGGTGGGGGATACAATTCATCCCGCAGCGGGGAGTAAAACTGGGCCCCGTGGGAATGCAGAGGAGAAATCCGGCTTCCACGCACGAGGTGGAGGGCGAGCACTGTGAGTGGGCTGGGGTCTGGCTCAGGGGTCCTGCGGGTGGGACGATGGATGACGAAGGGAGAGACGTTCTCATGGGGACGCTGACCCACACGGACCCCCGCCCGCTCCCAGGCTGGGTGCTGACTTCTCGGCTTTCTCTCTCTGTCGCTTCAATAAAAATGTGCACTTCATTGACACCAAAAAGTGAGGCAGCTTAATTTCATAAAGTCGTCGTTTAATCGGGGACAGAAGGGTCTGCGTGAGGCTCCAAAGTCCTGTTTTCCAGAGGCCTCCGTGTGGCGACTCACCGCTGCCAGGAGACCCCCGCAGCCGCGGTTGAGGGCGCAGTGCATGCTTTGCAGCGGGACGTGCCAGCGAGACATTAAAACGTCATCCCAGGCCGCTCTGCCCGTGGAGACCTGTAGGGACTCGGCTCCGCGCGTGTATCTGTCAGAGCATAACCAGGCCCCCCAGGGGCCGCGACACGCTTCTCTGTGCGGGGGTTAATGGAGTGTGTCTCCCGCCCCGGCCGGAGGAGCTCTGCTGAGGCAGCGTTGGGACGGAGGGCCTGGGGGGTGCAGGGAGCTCAAAGCGCCATTGCCCGTCCCCAGTCGGAATCGGAATCTCTCTAGAACAGGGCTCGTAGTGGCCCGCGCCCCTCGAACCAGTCCTCATGGTCGTCGACCTCGCACGAAAGTGGAGTCTTTCGTCTTTCCGAGTTATTTTGAATTTCTGTTGCCAAGAAGTTATTCTCTTAAGACTTCCTTGTGGTTTTGATTCGTTTTATTTTATTCAGGCAAAACGTATTGTTTAGGGTGAAAATGTCCTAGGAGGTCACGAGAAGCAATCTCCTTTCAAGAAAAGGAATTGATCCTTCTCAGGTCTCAAAAGACCCCGATTCTCCTGGGAAGGCCCAGACGTCCATTTTCCCCAAACTCAGTGAGGGGTTAAATAGGATCTGGGCAGGGGGAGAGGAAGCGAGACAGAGCTTCTCATGATCTTGTTTGCCTCCGGCCAGGCTGGAGGTCATCTTGCTGACTATCGGTCCAGGGGCGGCTCTCGGAAAGGCCTCCGGGACCCCTTCAATCAGCAGGGCTAGGTTTGTGAAACCCGCTGCCGTGGGGAAGAACGCCCCTGCCCAGAGCCTTGGTCCCACCCCAGTCCGGCAGCCCGGGCGCGGTGTTTGTCTAAGGGGCGGGCCTGGGATCAGAAAGGCACCGGGACACTGTGCGGACAGCAATCCTGATGTAACGGGGTTGTGGGCACCGTAAGGCAATGTTCTGGAAATGCGTCTCCGTAAGCGAGCCGGTAGTATCGGCGGGCAGGCTATCCCATCGGTCCTCACGCTTCTCCTCCAGGACCAGATAATTCCTGGAGGACGCGGCAAGGTTAACGTTGGGTTGTCCCAGTATTGCTGAGTATGGGGACCGGAACCTAGATAGGTTTCTGTTCTCTCCAGTAGATATGATCTAGAAAGTTCTCTGAGCTTTCTCTCCAGCAGGTCCCAAGGGTGTGCCTCGCTGATTGGGAATTTTTACTTAGGAAGGAATGATGTTTAGTTCAGCAGGGCTGTTTATTTGCCTGGGAAGGGCCTCCCAGTAACTATACCCGCATTATTTACTTGGAATGCCCTGCAGTGAACGACACGTTACAACCACTCATTTAGGAGCGCACCGACCAGCTACGACATGGTCCCTTCCACGACATGAACATAATGTTTCTCATTTGCTTTCCTATGAAATATGCCTGTGTGCTCGTGGTTGAGGCATAGCTTCCAGTGCAGAAACGGCCTTCTTTCGGTAACCTCTTTACCACAACAAAGTCCGTAGCTGGATATGAATTAGAAATGACTTTAGCATGAGGACATCGGGGCATTAGGGGGAGGAAGGGAAAAGCGAATGGGGGAAACCGGAGGGGGAGACGAACCACGAGAGACTGTGGACTCCGGGAAACCAAATGAGGGTTTGGAGGGGACTTCGGATGTGCCCTTCCCTGATGATCAGTGACGTTAATGATTTTCTATACGCTTATTGGCCATTCATATCCCTGTTTGGACAAACATCTAGTCAAGTCCTCTGCTCATTTTTTGATTGGGTTCTTTGGTTTTTTGATTCTTCGGAGTTTGTTTTTGTGTGTGGTTTGGTTTGGTTTGGTGTTCAGTTGTAGGATTCTTCAACTACTCTGGATATAAACCCCTAATCGCACATATGATTTGTAGAATTGTCTCCCATTCTGGAGGTTGCCTTCTCGCTCTGTTGTCTTTTGATGCACAAAGTATTTTACTTTGAGTTAAGTTCAATGCATTTATTTTGTTTGTTTGTTTCCCGTGCGTTGGGTGTCATATCCAAGAAACCATTACCCAATCCAACACCATGAATCTTCCATTCTGTTTTCTTCCAAGAATAGCACAGTTTAGTCCTTGCATTTGGGTCACTGATGCACTTTGAATTACTTTTTGTATATGGAATTAGATAAAGTTTCAAGTTCATTCTGTTGTACATGGATACCCAGTTTTCCCGAAGCGTTTTTTGAAAAGACAATCTTCCCCACTATTGAATAGTTTGGACTGGCCTTTTGAAAAACAGTTTGGCTGCATATACAAGGGCTGACTATTCTAATTCTGTCTATTCTAATCCATGGGTCCACACTTCTGTCTTGATGCTAGGACTGCATTGTTTTAAGTACTGTAACTTTGTAGTAAGTTTTTCTTTTTTAAGAATTATTTATTTATTTATTTGACAGAGATCACAAGTAGGCAGAGAGGCAGGCAGAGGTGGGGTGGGGGGGAAGCAGGCTCCCTGCCGAGCAGAGAGCCTGATGTGGGGTCTCGATCCCAGGACCCGGGGATCATGACCCAAGCCAAAGGCAGAGGCTTTAACCTACTGAGCCACCCAGGCGCCCCTGTAGTAAGTTTTTAAGTAAGGATGAGACCCCCATCTTTCTTCTTTGTAAAGATTATCCTGAAGATTCCATATGAACTTGACGGTGGGTTTGTCTAATTGTGCAGAAAAGAAGGACGCTGGGATCTTGATCAGGATTTCACTGCACCTTTCAACTACTTCTCATGGTGCGAACATCCAGTCCACAAACGGGATGTCCTTCCGTTTACTGCCTTTTCTCTCATTCCTTCCAACACTGTTTTGTGGTCTATAGTGCACAAGTCTCTGTCTTCCCGGTCTAAGTCTATCCCTGGGCATTACACTCTGTCAGCATCTTCTGTACGTGGAATTATTTTCTCAACACCATTTTCGGATTGTTCCTTGTTAGTTTGTAGACCTGCCGCTGACTTTGCAGTGTTGATTCTGTTTCCTGCAACGTTGCTGAATTCCTTTTGAGTTCTAACAGGGGGGTTTTGTGGAATCATTGATGTTTTCTGCATGTGAGGCCATACATGCTCATAGATGATCTACATATGCGGCTTGTCTACGTGTAAGATATCGTCTTTGAACAGAGATATTTTACTTTTACCTTCCAGTGTGGATATCTTTTATTTGTTTTTCTTGCCTAAGTGCTTGGCTAGGACTTCTAGTAGTGCTTCAAATCAGAGTGGCAAAGGCGGGTATCCTTGTCTGGTTCCTGATCCTGAGGAAGAGCTTTCCACGTCTCACCATCAAGTAGGTTAGCTACAGGATTTTCACATATGGCCTTTATTAGCTGATGCACTAATTAGATGAGCATGGTTTTTTCCCCAGCTTCATTTTGTTGATGTGGTGTATTTTCCCAATTGATGTTCAGTGCGGAATCACCCCTGCGTTTCAATAATCGACCCCACATGGTCGCAGCGTGTCACCCTTCTCGTGCGCCATTGAGCTGTGCTCTCCAGGACTGTGCTGAGGGTTTTGCATCCGTAGTTACTGGACATTAGTCTCGAGTTCTCTTCATCTGGCCTTGGGATCAGGGCAATGCTGGCCTCACAGAATGAACAAAGAAATGCTCCCTCCTCTCCAGGCTCCCACAGAGTTTGACAAGGATCAATATTGCTTCTTCTTTAAATGTTTGACTTCACCAGTGAAGCTTTTTGTTCCTGGTCTTTTCCTGGTTGGGTGGTTCTTGATTCTGACTTAGTCTCCTTACTAATGACAGATCTGCTCAGATTTCTACCTCTTCCTAATTCAGTCTGGTGAGGTTATGTGTTTCTAAGAATTTTTTCATTCTGTGTAGTTTATCCAAATTGTTGGAATTTTTCATAGACTTTGTTTATAATTCTTTTTATTTCTGTAAAACTGGTAGTAATATCCCCTTTTCATTTCTGATTTTAGATACTGTATTCTTCTCTCTCTCTTTTTTAGACAGTTTATCTTTAAAAATGTCAATTTTGTTGATCTTTTAGAAGAACCAACTCTTGGGTTTGCAGACTTTCTCTATCAAATTTTTTTATTCCCTGTTTCATCTCTGTTCCAATTTTTATTACTTCCTTTTTTCTACCTTGGAGTTTGGTTTGTTCTTTTTCTGTTCCCTAAGGCATAAAGTTAGAGTGTGGATTTGAGATCTTTCTTCTTTTTTAATGTACATCTCTATAGCTATCAATTCCCCTCTTAGCATGCTTTCTCAGCTGCCCATACGTTTTGATATGTTGTGTTTTTATTTTCATTTGCCTTAAAACAATTTCTAATTTCCCTTGTGACTTCCTCTCTGACCCATTAGTTATCTCAGAGTATGCTGTTTAATTGCCACATATTTATGGATTTTCCAGTCTTAATCTGCTATTGACTTCTAGTTTCATTTCATTGTGATAAAAGAAAAGATACCTTGCATGATCTCAATTTTTTAAAACTTAATAATGCTTGTTTTGTGGTCAATGGCTTATCCCATAAATGTTGCATGTGTACTTGAACAAAAATGGGTTCTTTGCTATTGCTGGGCGGGGGGTTCTGTACATGTCTGTCAAGTCTCATTGGTCACGGGTGCCATGCACACCCTCTGTTTCCTCACCGATCTACCTGATTGTTCTACTGTTCTTTCAAGGGGCATACTGGAGGCTTCCGCATGCAATGTTGTGCTCCCTTCAATTCTGTCCAAGTTTATCTTGAATATTTAGGAGCTCTGATATTTAACGCATGGATGTTTATAATTGTTATATCTTCCTGATGAATTGACCTTTTTGTCATTATATAATGTCCCTGTCTCTTACGACCATTCTTGTATATATCAATTTTGGACTTAGAGTCTATTTTCTCTGATGTTGGGATAGCTACCTGCTCTCTTTTGGTAATATTGGCACGGAATATCATTTTCAATCCTTCTGCTTTAGGCTTATGTGTGCCCTTATATTTAAAGTGAGTCTCCTGCAGATCCAATATATGCCTTTTGACTGGGGAGTTTAATCCACTTACATTTAAAGTAGGTACTGATAGGGAATGACACATTTCCGATATTCTACTATTTGCTCTCTATCTGGCTTATGGGGTTTTTTGTTGTCGTTGTTCCTCATTTCCTACTTTACTGCATTCCTTGTGTTAAGCTGATTTTTTGGAATGACAAGTTTTGATTCCCTTCTCACTTCCTTTTGTGTCTATTTTAGATACTTTCTTTATGGTTGCTATGGGAATTACCTATAATATTCTCGTCATAACAATCTATTTTAAATGATAATCATAAGCTTCAAGAGCGTATAAAACTCTGCTCCTTGATTGCTGTGGCCCCACGTCTTACACCACTGGTACCACAGGCCACGTCTGTGTGTGCTGTGCGCCCACTGCGACACATCGAACCCTGCAGAAGAACAACGAAGAGGGTTTGATGAACCAAAGTGAAATACCGCCGAGTTTTATGTTTGTCCACCTATTTACGTGCAGTGGAGAATTCTGTATTTTCGTATGGCTTTAAACTGCCATCTAGCAGCTTCTACTCCAACTGGAAGGGCTCCGTTCCGGTTTACAGGCGGAGCAGGCCTGTCAGTAAAGAACTCTCAGCTTTTGTTTATCTGGGAATGTCTTAATTTCTCCCTGATTTTTAAGATTTTATTTATTTATTTGACAGACAGAGATCACAGGTAGGCAGAGAGGCAGGCAGAGAGAGAGGAGGAAGCAGGCTTCCTGCTGAGCAGAGAACCCGATGCAGGGCTCAATCCTAGGACTCTGAGATCATGACCTGAGCCGAAGGCAGAGGCTTAACCCACTGAGCCACCCAGGCGCCCCACCTCCCTGATTTTTAAAGGCCAGCTTCTCCAGATGCAGAATGATCGGCCGGCAGTTGTTACAGTCCAGAAGAGACGGAAGTCAGTCCTGAGGGACCCCCCACACACACACAAACACACCAAAAACAAACCACAGTGTTGCAGGGAAGTTCCACTCCTTTCCTGGGTCTGAAGGAGGAAGGGGACTCGGAAGGCCTCCTCTGTCCCTGCCGTGCTGCACCGGGACGGCAGACAGGAGCGAGCAGTGACACCACAGGTTTTCCTGCGGCCGAGAGTGTGGCTTTCTCCTAACGGGGCGTTTGCTTGCTTGCCACGGATGCTGACTGGTTTCTGGAGTTGTCACAGAGCCGTTTCAGCCAGTCTGCTGCCGTTTACTTAGAGTTTCTGTGGGGAAGCAAGGACCCAGAGCTCTGTAGCCCACCATCCTGCTGACATTAGTCCTCGGAGGGAAGCGAAGGGCCGGGAGAGGGCAGACCAGCAGCTCTCTGAGTGCGGTCCTGACCAGCCGTATCAGCACCACCTGGACGGGTCGGAACACAGTGGCAGACCCAGCCCACACCTGTGCAGTCGGATGAGTCAGATGCCCTGGGGGAGGCGAGCAAGCCGTCCGGCTGATTCCAGAGCGGCCTAACGTTTTAGAACAACTGTCGTCGACTCTCCTGTTGCAGAAATTCTCGAGTCTGAGGAAAAGACCTAGAACAGCATGGAAAGAGAGAAAGCCAGGCTTCTCCCCTCGGCTGTTCACCCGTGGGACACAGGCATGATTCCCGGGGAACCAAGGGCTTAGATGAGGCACGTGTCCTAGGGATCATAACAGGAGGCCTTGCTGGAGTGATGCACAAGGGAGACAGAGAAGGAGAGACGGAGCCTACACCCTGTGGCCCTGGGGTCGACCTGCTCTGACTCCCAGAACATGGCACAGAACTGGCATCCGTGGTGCCATGCTGGAGACCAGGAAGTGGGGGGCGTCTGTCACCCCCATTGTCGCTGGTGAGGGCGGCTGCTGGAGGTCGGGGGGTGTCAGCTGGGGGTGTCAACTCCCTGATCCTCCCACTGGTCTGCACGCAATCACCACCTCAAGTTCACACAGACTCGGACATTCCTACACAAGGCTGCTGCGCGGGACTGGTCATGTCTGTTATAGTTCTCATGAGACCGTTCGAGCAAAGGAAAAAACTGAAAGGTTTGTGTTCAAGTGCAATTTGGAGAATGACTATATTCTCATCTTCTGGGGAGTCTCAACATTTTCTTATTAAAGGCTCCTTGGCAGTCCTGTACTGAAGGAAAATAAACCCACCCTGTGAAATGCACGTCTTCTGGACAGAGCTCACAACAGAACACTTTCTTCCCCTGGGGCACACCTTGTAATATTACGTGAAATGCTTTACGAAATGACCAACTAGTGATCCAGTAGAAGCAGCCCCCGCCCCTTCTGTGCGAAAGCCGGCAGAGCACGAATCAAACGGAACGGATCTGGAAGGCTCACCCTCTGGGGATAGAGGAGAAAGAACGAGATGGTCTTTGCACACTGTGGACGGTGCGGGTCACACCGATGTCCTAAACGGCCCCGCTCACAAGGCCACATGATGTCCATGACTAATCTGCCAGTACTCAGATCCTCATCCTAGAACTTGCTTTGAGGGAAAAAGAGTAAAGACTGTACATTCTTGTTTGGTCCCTTTAGGATCAGATTCAAATGGAGAAGAGCCAGAAGGACCCAACCAAAGCAGGGTCAAAAACAACAGGTCGAAGGAGCTGGGATGGAGGGGGTCCTGGCGTGTGTGCGAGGCGCGTTCCAAGAAGCCACAGCAGCCCACTGGTGTCTCGTAAGCACCAGAGGCATGAACTCTGCGGGCAGATTTCAGACACCACGGGCACGGGGCCCGCCTCCAAAAGAAGAAAAAAAAGGCATCATTTAGGAAACAAGGTGGATAGAACTTTAAAGGCAATTTTTCAGAGATTCCAAATGTCCTTTCTATAGGGGACAACAATGGCATAAAAGACGGTTGTGTGTCACCATCTGTAAGGGCAGAGAAGGAACGGGGCTGAGCACGGAGCACGCCCGCGCCCGGAGCGTCCCCCTGAAGAAGGGACAGCGAGGCCGCTCCCCGCCCTCCTCACCGGCCGGCTCAGGTTGGAGGTTCCGGGCAAGCTCCCTGAGAAAGGCAAAGCCCCGTCCACCTCCGCGATGCGTGACGGCCGTGAGCCCCCCTTCCCGGCTGAAGCCTCCCTCCAAGGTCAGTGAGACACAATTAGAATGCAGAGGCGTCCGTGCCGACGCCCTTGGCTAATTGAACTCACCCAGATGTTTTCTTTTCTACTCTGTGAAATGATGACATTATTGGAGGTTAATAGTTAAGGGTTTATCTAAATTAGGTATCCGTAAAGTTCTTAATTTAGCCACTGAGTGCCTAATAGAAATGAAATTGGACCTGGAGATACCGACTATATTTCAATCTTGCGGGAGCCACTTTGCACAAAGCACCCAGGGCTAGGTCACTAAGAAGTCCCCTCTTTCCACATAATGCCTTTAATTTCTGCTAACAAGGACATAATTTTACATAGGCTCTGTGAGGCTTCTCCATCGGGAACTCTCTTTGGAAAAGAATCTGATTTCTACTCTAAGAAATCCTTCATAAAAAGAAATCCTTCCTAAAGCTGCTTGATCTGCTGGAGTAGCGCATCATGGAAGGAGTTAAATGAGAAGAAACAGAGGTCACAGGGGAGGTTTGGGATAGGAAGGGGAGGAAATCGATAAGATCAATGGCTATGTGACTTTTAATTTTTTTTTTTTTTTTTTTTTTACTTTAAGGATAAGTGCACATACTCACACATGGTGGAGGGGGGAGCTGGGTGAGGAGAGGTGCCAGCAGCTGAAGGGCGCAGGGCCCGAGTATGACAAATGAAAACTTAGGGGCTATTGGCCAAAAGGAAGTGAGAATGACGGCAGGGAAGCGGGTAGGTGACAGTTACTGGTCATAGTAGACGGGGAAATTGTCCCTGGAAACGAGACGGCGGCGGGCCGTGGGGGTCCCTCCAGATGACACAGATCTGTCTCGTGCGGTCTGACACAGACATCAAAGAAGGAGCCGCTCTCACGCAGCCCTGACCGCGGCTCGTGAGCACGCGCCCCGCAGCGGCCCCAAGGCCTCTGGCAGGAGCGCGCTCTCCCCGCGGCGCGGCGGGAAGGCTGCGGGCTGTGTGAGGCACGTGCGGTCACGGGCAGGGCTGGGCGAGTCCAGCAAACCAATAGGGCCAGGATAGCTGGGCTGGGGACCCGATACGCCAAGCGGGGGTGTCCGGGGAGGGCCGGACGCCGGGGAGCTGAGGGGACACGGTGCCGCTCCCCTGGAACGTCTCCCCTACGACTTCTTGACGAGGTCCTGCAAACACTGTCCCGGCGAGGAGCTGACCCTCTCCCCGCTCAGCCCTGCGGGGCGCGTGAGACGGAGCTCCGCACTTTCCTGGGGGCCATCTCTCTGCGGGGGGCCACCGCTGTCCCCTCTTGTTATTTTCATTGTTTTTCTGTCTGTTGTCCTTCCCCTTGAGGCTAATAATTGCTCGTGCGGTGGCCGGTGGCCCATAAAGCTCGCGGGAAAGGCAGGCTAAGAGGAAGCCACGGAGCCAGCACCGCATCTCGGGACCACCTCTGTTGGACCAATGCTATTTCTGCTGTGTTAACCTCAGTTTCCAGGGCTCTAAGGAGAGGCTCCTGGTTCCTAAAATGGAAAAATGATGGGAAAGCCATATGGTAAACTGCGTTTCTGCTCCCGGCTATCGTCCTCACCCAGAAAACCACGCCCATCACCAACGTATTCATGCTTCCCTGGCAGCTGGTCAGCCGACCCTGCTGAGAGAGAGGAGAGCTGGAACCGTAGTCCTCCCGGTCTCCGTAATATCCGAGATGGGCCAGTCTGGGCCACGGCCCCACATCTCAAGAAAATATAGTCACGGTCTGCTGGTCACACACTCAAGCCCGAACGCCACCGGGGTCAAGTCAGAAGTCGCTCGGTTTCCCTCGTGAGACGGGGGCCCTCCAGGGCTGACACATCCAGACTTCGTGACACACGTGTGTCGGGGGCCTCCCTCCACTGGGATCTTCCACGGAGGGACCCCGAGCCCCAGATGCTCCCAGCCAGAGGGCGGGGCCAAAACCAGTCAACAGCCACTGCCAAGTTTCTTTGCAATCTCAGGCTTCCTCCTACAAGTCCATGGGCATTGTTCATCCCACTACGTGTTCCGTCCATATTAATTTTAGTGTGCGGGTGTAGGCTGTAAACGCCATTATACTCAGATTACTTATCATATACCGTCCTAGTATTTGGGTCGAGTTTCGCCTCCAGGAGGATGACGGGGCTTCTGGGGGGTCATCTGGTGTGGACCAGCCCCAGGACCTGGCTGGCGCCCGGGAGGAGGGCAGGTCGGCCCCAGGAGCAGGCGGAGCCGCTGGTACAGAGCCAGACCCTCCCCTCGTGCCAAACCTTCATTTCACATGTGTCTTCCCATGTGCTCTCGCGAGCTTGGTCACAAAAAGTCAGTTATAGGTCACGCACATCCAGACGCACACGTCTCACTGAGAGCCGACATTTCATAACATTTTCATTTGCTCACACACCCAGGACTGTGGGTTATGCTCCTTTTATCAACTTAATCTTTTAGTTGCTATTCTGTATTTCGTGTTTCTTGACCAGCCCTGTGGCTCATTTAGGCACGTGTTTGCTTGTCACGTCCGCTGCCCCTGGTGACGATTCTCTGTCCCTCCGCGTCCCTTGCCATGGCCCCTCTGAGACACATCCTGAATCTCTGAGGGCGGCGGCTTGCGTCCTGGCCGTGTGGGCCAGCACGTCCACAGGACCTCCTTGAGCTTGAATTCTGGGCCTTTTAAACCGGCATCCTCCCCTTTCTTTCCTAGCTCGTGTCCTGAAAATGGCGACGTCTTTGGCAAACCCGTTATTGTTAACACGTCAGTCATCTGAGCAGGTAGTATTTCCATGAAGGGTGCGAAGGCGCAGCTCTGTCCTTGGCTGCTCTGCGTTCGTGAGAGCCTGTCAGCTCCCCAGGACTCTGTGACGGTCTTACTTTTATGGCTCCGCTCCAGACGGGGAAGCTGAGTCTCCCACACGGTGGTCCCATCGCTGGACAGAAGGCACGAGGTCCAGCACGGTTTGGGTGATGACATCCAGGCACAGGGAGCACCACTGGCAGACCCACATGACTGACATCGATGAAAACTGCCATCACAGCAGGAGGGGATAAGCAGGGACGGCTCCTCGGAGGGACTGGGGGCCCGGGAGGCAGGAAGCACGTATCCCGTCGTGGGTCGTGCAAGTTCTTCCACACGGCTCACGTGTTCATGCATGTTTCCCAACTGGCTCCCGTTTTCAGTTCAGATACTACATGTCGTGTACCAAGCACCACAGAGCCCATGATTTCTCCCTCCTTGACAACAGAAAAGCATCCCTTCAGCCTGTATGTTTTCACTCTTCCTTTCTTTACACTGAAATTACATACAATTTCTCTTCACTCAAAAGTGCAGAAGGTGTCTGCTGGGTTGGGCATTCCTGCCCGACACTGCTCTGTCGGCGGGAACTACAGCAGCATCCTCTCGGCCACCTCGGCTGCCGCAACACAGGACCCTGAACTCGGGCCTCACAGGCCGGAGACACTTGCTTCTCTCAGCTCTGGACGCTGGACCCCCGAGATCCAGATCCACGTCTGGCGAGAGCTGCTTGCTGGCTCACAGATGCACATTCTTGCTGTGTCCTCACAGGGGCGGGAGCCGAGAGAGCGACCGAGTGTTCTGAGGACAGGAAGCCCCGTCATGCAGGTTCCAGCCTCCCAACACCGTCACGGCAGGGTCAGGTGTCAGCCTGTGGATTTGGGGGAACGCGGACATCCAGTGCACAGCACGTGCCTCTAGCCACGCCTCTTCCTCCTAAAGCTCGAGGGCCGTGAGCTTGCTGCCTGCGATGGACCTCAGGAGAGACCATCAGGTCCTGACACCACCTCTGGAAAGAGATCTAAAAATCCCATTTTACAGAAGGGAGAACTGAAACCCAAAGAGGTTAAGTGATTTTCTCCTGGGATGATCTCCAATATTTGGAGACAGAGCAGTGTCCTGCTCTCCCAACTTCCAACATCGAGTGTGTCCTCTGCACGGCTCTAATTGACTTCACGGTGCTCGGAGAAGTGCCCGACCGACCTATCCACCCAAACATCCCTAGTTTAATCCTGCCAGTGAGGTGCCCTGCCTAAGTCTGGTATATAAAATTATAATTAAACCCTAACTCACCGGCTTTAATTAACTAAGAAACTCCATTCATGTTTTACAATTAAGTGATTAAACAATCAATTTTCAAATATTTCCCTAATGAAGTCATAAGCATCAAAAAACCAAGTGCTACAATTAAATTAAGGAGGAGAGCCGGATAGAGCATACACAGTCCGCGCTCCCTGGGCATAAGTCGAGTGATGTGGAAGGAGTATCAGGAAGAGAAGGAACAAGTGTGTAAACGTGGGAGAAAGCAAAGTTTACCAGAACCTTCCGTGAGCCACGGCCTGGAGGAGGTGAACGCAGGTACAGAAACACGTAACCGTCACAAGAGCACTGTGAGACGGACAGAAAGTACTACTTATCCTAACAAATGTACAAACTCTGGCTCAGAGAGTTCAAGTGACTTCCCCTAAGTAGCACAGCTGTTGGCGGACTGAGAGGCGTAGGAGCCCGACTCGCAACCGGCGGGGTGCAGGCTGCACACCCCTGCCTCCTCTGGCTCCTTCACGGGGAGCACAAGGGCACCATCTGCCTCACAGAGTGCAGAGCAGAGCAGGGAGCGTGTGTGCGCCCAGTGTCACAGGCGCCTGCACCCTTGCTGTCCCCGTTACCGCCGCCGCTGGGCACCCCTGCGCAGCCTACAGAGCGCGTCCCTGCCCTCCCAGCAAACGCTTGAAGCAAGGAGGAGAAAAGAGCTCAGAGATGGAGACACAGAGGCTCCAAGAGACGGAAGGACTCGCCAGGACCACAGAGCACTCACTCCACAGGTCAAGGGTCACCCCACAGGTCTCCTGCCTATGGCCCCCAATCTGGGTGCCCTGCAGTGTGTCCCATTCCGCTCTCGTCTTCACAAGTACAGGGGCAGCATCTGGGGACACAGGGTGCCACGGCGGGGAGCGCGGGCTGTGGGACAGGAGGGCAGACGGTCCGATTTCATACCATCGTGTCCAGGAAGAAACGGGTGGGATTCTGGCTTTCTCTCCCTCAAACGCTGAACGGCCCACTATGGAGTCTTGTCAGCTGCATTTCCACACTGTCCTGTCCCGATGGTCACCCTCATTCCTCACTTACACACACACACACACACACACACACACACACACACACACAAACTCCAGTCGTGGGACAAGTCAGAAGCTGAGAACAGGGCTGGACGTCAGGATTGGTTTCGTCGGGGAGCGGATTGCACAAGGGGTTAGGATGGACCCAACTGTACAGCCTTTACCAACTGGAGTATGTCATGAACACATCAGATCTCATGAGCTTATATGATCGGGAAAGAACCCAGGACAGCACAGTCCAGGAGCCAGAAGTGGCACAGGAGCCGTGGCTGAGGGAGTGGTGGGCCCTGGGCTTGCCCCAACCTCCCATGCGAGAGGGAGGAATGAGCCCCACGAAGACGAAGAGGCCAGCTTGGGTCTGGGGTGTGTTTCCCTTCGGTTTCTGCCTCCTTGGAGTTTGAAAACTGTAAATTTGTTTGTACTCGGCTTCTCAGAAACTTCGGTTTCTCTTCTGCGTACTTATCCCCAGGCCCCATTATCTGCCCTCTCTCTGCTGGGTTTCCATCCCATGGCTGCTTCTGACCTTCCGCTGGTGCAGGCACGGCTGCCTTCCTCTCCACACTGGCTGATGGACGAGCCGGTTTTCCTTGCTTCTGTGTCCCTGGCCTGGCATTCAGCTCCTATGGGCATCCCTTCCCCCTCCCCAGTTTCTCTGGGTCCATTTTTATTTTGGACAAAGTCCGAATCCTCTTTGTTACTCTTCCAAGTTTCATAGGGGAAAAAAAAGACTGACAGAAAGTGTTAAACTGAATTTTTTCCATTTTCTGTGTTCTTATCATAAGCAATATAATGTTTGACTGAGTTCTTATTGATCTTTTCATTTAATCTCGTAAGTCGTGAGTATCTTATTCTCAAGAGGGGAGCTACGGCTTCTTTCACTTTCTGAGACGGTTACTGTCAGCCGCCAGCACAGGGCGGCCCACGCCAGCCCTGCCAGGATCTGAGCTGGCGGAGGAGCCATCGGGTGAGGGTGGCCGGGTTTCCTGCTTCTGCTTCTGTTTGTCCTCTCAGCCCAGCGTGCGTGGCCTTCCCTGCGAGGCCTGCGGCGCCAGCTTCATGTCTGAAACAGGGAACAGTAGCCCGCGCTGACACCCAGAGGAACCGCAGTGTAGACTGAAGCCTGAGGCCAGCACGCGAGCCCACGGGGCAGCGAGCGGTCGGGGAGGGGCAGACGGCACGCGGCTGAGGCGGCAGGGGCCTGGCCCGCCCAGGAGAAGCCCTCGGCCGTCCTCTGATGACCCAAGAGGGCTTCACAGAAGAAGGGACGCACCCGCCGGGTCCGGGCGGTGGGGAGGAGGGCCGTCTGGGGAATCTCGGTGATGCATGTCCCGTGCGATCGTATGATTTCACCCTCGTTGTTTACTGTGTCTCCACAGGGTATTTAAGTCATCGCTAGGCAAAAGCTTTAGAAAGATCTTATTTCAAGAATTTTTCTAGCATACTTTGCTTAAAACTCAACCTGCCATTTAGTTGAATTTTTTTTTTGTTTTTGGGAAGTTAAGTGGGGCCAGTACGTTGAGCATCCACACCATTCACTTACAAGCTAACTTGAGATATAAAATCGAATGAACATTCCCCGTCATTCCCATCACGTAAAAAGAAAATTCAGAATAACAGGGTTAGAACAAGTTCCTCAGTTTCTCTGGGCTCAAGTCCTGTGTAGAATACAGAGACTAAAATGCCATTACTACGCCAAGTTTGAGAATGAGAGATCATTTTTATAAGTTTCTTAGCATTAGAAGCATCAACACTCCAACAAATATTAAAATCCCTTTTGATTATTACATTAAGAGATTGTCAAAGAGGAAAAAAGTACAAGTTAAAATTCCATGGAAAGAAATGAAAACGGTTGGCTTTGGTTGCATACATAAGAGTCCACCAACCCAGTAAGGAGGCCCAGGTGTGAGCTCACGGACGCGGGATGTACACTGGGTTTCGGGAAACGATGTTAGTCACTGCCATCACTGTTAGGAACACTGTCCTCAAAAAACACTGCATGTAAACTGTGTATTTTCTGCAACAACTTTTGTTAGAGAAGTTACCTTTTGTTTTGAAAAATTAATCACACACAAGCATCTTTCTTTCCGAGGCTAGAAAGTGTATGTTAAAAGGAGGGCATATGAAGAAAAATAATGAAAACAGTAGACAGGAATATTGATTTCAAAAAAAAAAAATTTTTTTTTTTCAGACAATTTAACTTATCGGGAGGAAAAAGCTTTTCTAGAAGCATTTCTCGTCCTACCGTCCCCCTTCCCCCGCCCCCACAGCAGATGAAACCAGGTATCTCGTGCCCAGACCCGAAGGCTAGCTTCTGGTCTACCTGACCGTCGTACTCAGGGCCCTGCTGCGGCTGATGCCATCAAGCAGCTGAAACACGGGTGGCCGTGGCACCCAGGTAGACGGTCTCATCACGGAAGACCTCTGCGGCACGGGAGCTGTCCAGTCCCTTAGCCCTGGCAAGGACGGATGTGAGGTGTGTCACGGGGATTGTTACTGCTGGGTCTCTCAATGCCTCGGCTGGAGCACGAGAAACCACGTGAAGCCCACCCAGCCCTATAGCACGTGTCCTCCTGAAGACAGAACAGCCCCATTCCCGGGTAGCCCACGTGCTTCTTCCCCGGGGCTCTGGAAAACACTTCAGGGGTATCTTACAATTAACACTCGGTTCCTGATTCTCCCCGGACGGGAGTGTCGCATGATCTTGACTGCTCTACATTACACACGAGTCCTGCCTCCAGACATGGGCACAGAGCAGCCTCCGGGGTGGGTTACAAGTAAATGAGGCAGTGGGAAACTAAAACTTAAAGTTGGAAGTAAAATCCATGGCTGGAGTCATTCATCATCGTGACACTGAAATCGCACCACTACCTGGGGACACACGTGGGGGCTGGCGGGCTCCAGGGAGCCGCCTCTGAGCTCGGGGGCTCCGCGTTGTAACGACGGCAGCAGAGAGGGAAGAAGGAAGGACTCGCAAACGGGAGAACAGACTGTGGGGAACTGACAGGAGTGTCGGCCACAGAGGCCACATGATTTAGACCTTGAGGATCAGAGCGACCGGCCCACGCCACGCAGCTAACAAGTAGTCTGTGTCTCCCTGAGTACCAGGTCCCTTCCCTCCATCAGTGGTCGCAGACTCCAGTGCTTGTCAGCTGACACACGCGCAGTGGGGACGAGAGGGATTGGAAAGTGGGTGGCTTGCCTCAATCTGTTAAAAAGTGTGAAAACACTGTGTGCCAAAAGTGCGGAGTCGACGGCCAGCTGGGGCCGGCTCACAGCCCTGGCATCCCAGCATGCCGCCTGGTTCCCAAAGGAGGGGACAAGGGGAGCAGCCAAGGGTCGGGGACAGACAGCAGGCTGGTGTGAATGTCCATTATCACGACAAGGACAGTCCATCCGGAGAACGGGCAGACAGGGCAGAAGGCGGGGAACTTTTATAGGAGAAAAAATAAAGAACAGGGACAGAAGGAGAGCAAACGTGGTCAGCTGGGGCCACGGCAGTCACCGCTGTGGGACGCGAGGGCCAGACTGGGTGGCCGACTGGGGCCACGGCAGTCACCGCTGTGGGACGCGAGGGCCAGACTGGGTGGCCGACTGGAAAGCGTTTGTTTCTGCTCAGGCAGGGCAGCGACAGGGACACAGAGGATGTTGTTTGACTTCCATGGCTGCGTGTCCGTCCATAAATGTCCCTGCTGGACAGTGGATCCTAACGTCCGGCATATGTGCTCTAAGGATATGGACACGAACTACAACCGCGTGGCATGTGGACCGTAATTACAGACAAACTAAGCCTATATGGGGCGTGTATGTCCGTACGAGGTCAGAGCAAAATGTTTCCTTGTTCACATCTTCCACAAAAGCGATTTCTCATGTTCATTTTCACAAACTTCGTACACGTCTTCTAGGGGACGGGGAACCATCCACTATCTTTCCTCTCTCGAGAGAAAACGCTTAACGCTTCTTAGCCCCCCGGGGAGTCGGGTCGCAGAGCGAGTGGGTTGCAACAGACAGCTCGTGCAGGGGACACAAAGGGTTAATTCTCACGGGAGTCTATCCAGAAATATACCTACCGCCTATTTCTAATCTTTTATCCAAATAGCATGAACACAGATATGGTGAGATTAATAAAAAGTGCCAAAGATTAAGAAATATATGGATTCTTGCATAATATCATTAGAAGAATATTCTCCTTGAAACAGAATAGGGTCCATAATAAATCAAGATGCTCCGGAGTTACATGAAGCAGACAAATTTCCATCACAGAAATAAGACCCTTTTATTTAAATGAAATCACTCATTTAGAGAAAAAATGTAGAACTTGAAATGGCAGTTAAGGTAGCTTCTCCCCAAGGGAAATTTAGATGCATCCGTGTGCATTAATATATTTTAATGTTCTATTCCCTATAAGCTTTGGAAGGTGGAAATTTTTAGAAAACAGAAATTAAGTATTCACAATGTAAATGCTTTTTTTATTATAAAGGTGTTTATGTTACTACAAAGTATTGTAGGAAGAATAACCCAACTCCGTTCCTAACACTGTCACATGTTATGTCTTGTGACAGCAAATCCCTTTGAATGACTGACTTTTAAGCTACAGCGTTTACCGGGTTTTTTTTTTTATATTTTATTTATTTATTTGATAGGGAGAGATCACAAGCAGGCAGAGAGGCAGGCAGAGAGAGAGGGAAGAAGCAGGCTCCCTGCCGAGCAGAGAGCCTGATGCGGGGATCGATCCCAGGACCCTGAGATCATGACCTGAGCTGAAGGCCGAGGTTTTAACCCACTGAGCCACCCAGGCGCCCCACATTTACCGGGTTTTGAGCACAAAATTTTCGTTGAAAATTAGTAAAGAATTCCTTTAAAACAAAAGTGGTCTGGGATGATTACAAAAGGAATAGAAAATAGGGTTGTTAGGAAATTACAGGCTTCCCTCATGATGATTCTCTACGGCAAACTCCTGGAAAGTGAACGGACAGCTGGTACAGGTCAGTGGTCTCTGAAGAACAGCTCTGTCTGAGAACACACGGGGCGTCCAGGAGTGTTTTCATAATAAAATGAACTCACGTTAGAAAAGGAGATGACTGGGTTCGAACCTGAGCTATCCCGCTGACTTCCACAATTTGTAGACCGTCCCGCTGCACTGGGCTAACACTGGTTTGGTTAATAAGAGAGACGTCATCACGGGACGGTGGTCTGGTCGTTAGCGGCATCGCCCTACACCAGCAGTCTGGCTAGAGAAGCTGTCCTGTCCCCTCCTTTGGAAACGGGGTGCACATCCTTCTGACTTTGCTGTGAAGAACGACCTGTAGACCAGACCCTTCTTCTGAAGCCTGTGCTCGCTCACGTTGGTTGCCGGGAGGCAGAAGGGTCACCGAGCCCATGTGCCCAACACACAGCCGTGCACAGGTTAGAGGAGCTGGGGACGTCCAGCCCACGAAGCCAAGGACAGAGCGGCGGCTCCGGTGGTGGGGAGCGGGGCGCGCGGCGTGGCACGGATCATGAGCTCGGCTCTCGGCCCCGGGAGGGTTAGGGTTAGGGTTAGCCTGCTTCTCCCTCTCCCTCTGCCCCTGCCCCTGCTCGTTCTCTCTATCTCTCTCTCCCTTCCTCTCTCACATAAATAAATAAAATATTTTAAAAATAAATTAAAAAGATAAAAATTAAAAATAAAAACACATAAACAGTGATAAGAAACTTCTGAATTATATTGAAGTGGGAATTCCTAATACCAGACTCTTCTGACATCACCTGCTTTTACGTCATCTAAAATTTCCTCTCGTTTCCACCTTCCTCTCAAGCTAATACATCACCCCAAACTCACACTCTTCGTTCGCCTGACACCCCCTTAACAACACTATGTTCTCTTCCTGAGCACGCGAAACCCCGTCCCGCAGAGTTAGAGCAGTCCTGCCGCTCCCGCCCGCCTGTCCCATCTGAACCAACAAACGACTACAAAATTGCATTTCCAGTCAGGGTCACAGTTAACATGTAACAGTCATGTTGCGACGTGAGGTGCACTGAGGCTGCCCCGAATGGAAATTCCGCCCATCTCTCCCGACTGACTTCAGACCGCGCTCACAGTCGTCACAGTCCTCCAGGGATCTTTTGGGTTCTTCAGACATCCCGCGCGTAAACAGATCGGCCCGCGACCCATCCTTTAAGTCGTCCAGGCATTGTACTTCATGCCTCCCGTGCTCTCCTCCCTGAAGTGTCCCCTGTCCGTGGGACAGGGCAGCTGCCCCCCAGGTATCTACCCAGAGCGCGACCTAACCCCGCGGCCTTGGCTTCCATGTCTGTGATGCGAGAATGCACAGTCTCTCCACAGGGCAGCCACAGGAGTCGCCGGGACCCGACGCGGTCTGTGCTCTTACCCACTTCCCTGGGAGCCTTACTCCCTCCTCTTCCTCTCAAATTACCTCAAATCATCACAAACCAAATGGCGTCCGTTGGGCTCATTAACTGTAAGAACAGACATTTTCAGTCCTGCGTTACCCTCTGTGCAAAACATGCTGGGGGCACAGGAGGCCTGCTGGCCTCGACGTGCCTCGAGCGGCGAGCGGAGCGGTGGTCGCGGATCATCTCGTTCCTGCTTCTCCCTGAGACTGGCCTTTCCCTCGAACAACTTTGATTATCCTCTCCTCATTTTATTCCCTCTTGGAGTATGATGATTGCCGTTCTCAAAGCTGACATCAGAGTTGAAATACCAAAGTCGAGCTGGACTAGAAAGCAGAAGACTTTTTGGAGTTTTTGGAGTTTTTGTGCTTGTTTGCTTATGTCTTTGTTCTGGCCACCAGACAGGTTCATCTCTAGCAAGGACCACCTTCAAAATGAATTGCTCACTCAACCATTCATTCATTCCAGAAATTTCCATGGAGACCCTGTTCCGAGGCAGACAGTGGACATGCTGACCTGTCCTCGCCCACGGGGCATCGGCACGGTCAGCCCCAGCCCTCCCTGTCCCCGCGTGACTGACTCAGTAAGGACAGTCACCACTAATGAAGAGAGACAAAGGAGAAATGGAGCCCTTGGGACGGCTTCATTTATTCTTCAGATAAATACTCGTTGATCTGACACCATGAGGCCGGCAGCACAGACATAACAACAATAACAATCTCGACCTTCATTAAAGAGGCTGGAACCCCACGATTTGGGACTTTTCATTGGGAAAAGCAAGTGAGCGTTCTAGGTCAAAATATGCTAATGAAAACAGATTCTTAGCAGAAGTATTACATGTAAATCTCACAGTAAATTAGCTAAGACTTCACCAAAAGGGAAATAAACTAGGTATTTTGTAAACATGCTGAGAACTGGGAGGCGTACGCTTTGTTCTTACCTCTCTTTCCTTCTGCTCTACCTGGCTGGGGCGACTGTCCCTGTCAGCTAACATTTGTCAGAGACAAAGACATTTCCAAGCTAAACCAAATCAGTTTTGACATGTTAGAGCAAATTCTGAACATGCTGTAATTTAAATAGGGCAACCTAACAATTTTGTTTCTATCATCCAAAGGTATCTGTTCGCTTGTTCATTCGATGGCACGATGTCCCGTGAGCAATCAGGCATTATGCTGGGGGTGTGCGGTAGAAAGTGTGGAATTTACAGGATTATGAGAAAAACTTTAAAGAAATGATTAGATCAACAAATACACCATCATGAGCTGTGAAAAACGCCGTCAGGGAGAAGAGAAGAGCTGAGGGCTTCCTGTACTCGCCCCTGGGGGGTGTGAGGTTCTGACCTTGGGGCAGGATTACTAATTACTGATTCATTTCCCTCTGTGGCCACAGGATACAGGTGTAACTCGCCCACCTTGACTGAGTTCCTGTACTCTGTAGTTTTCTAGAAACCATTTCATTCAAGTTGCTGGATTTACGGACAGAAAGCTCTTCATGGCATCCCTTGGTTACCCTTTTCTCAGCTATAGGATCTGTCACCATGCCCCTGGGATCATTCCCGGGATCAGTGGTCTCTTCTTATGTTTCCTAGTCTAGCAAGAGGTTTATCAGTTTTACAGATATTTTTTGAAGAACCAGCCTTATCTTTGTTTCCCTGTTTTTAACTACACTGATTTCTTATCTTATTATTTCCTCCCTTCTACTTGCTTTGGGTTTACTTTTCTCTTCCTTTTCTAGTTTCTTAGGATAAGAATGTAACTATTGATTTGAGAACTTTCTTCATTTCTAATGTAAGCACTTAGGGCTATAAAGTTCCCTGTTCGCATGGCTTTAGCCACACCCTATATATTTTCATTTCCTTTGAGACTTCCTGTTTGCCGCACGGATTGCTCAGAAACACGCTGCTTAATTTCCAGGTATCTGGAGACTTTCCTGTTGTTATTGATGTATGTTATTGATTTTGGGTTTAATTCCACTATGGTTGGAAAACAGACTTGGTATGATTTCAATTCTTTGATATCTGTTGAGATTTGTTTTATGGCCTAGTGCATGGTCGATCTTGGTGACTGTTGCATCTTGGAAAGTGTGTGAGTTCTGTGCTGCTGGGTGAGAGGCTCTGTAAATGTCACTTAGCCCCTGCTGGTCCCTAGTGCAGTTCAGGTCCTCTAGGGTCTTGGTGGCTTCTGGCCGGGTGGTCCCATCCGTTGCTGACAGCTGAATTGTTGATTTCTCATCTCAGATCTATCAGCTTTGGCTTCATATACTTTGACACTTTGCTGTATGGCGCACACACATTTAGGACAGTTACGTCTTTCCAGGAGTTTGATCCTACCATTACTTATGTAATTTCCCTCTTTATCTCCAGTAATTTTCTTTGCTACAGGGTCTATTCTATCTGATCTTGTTACGACCACTCCTAATACTTTAATTCAGAATTACATGGTATATCTTCTTCTATCCTTTACTTTCAATCTATCTATGTCTTTGTAACTTCAGTGAGTTTCATGAAAACAACGTACTGTTGGATCATGGTTTTTTTTATTTACTCTGTCAGTTTCTGTCACTTATGTCATATTTTGGACCATCTACATGTAAGGTAGTCAATGATCTGTTGGGGCTTGAACCTGCCATCTCATCGGCTGTATGTCTGTGGAGCAGGGAAGGTGGCAGGGCAAACAAACAACTGCTCTTCAGGTTGATGAGATGAGGCCATAAGCTAATCGTTATAAAGAGCAACATGAAGCCAGACTCCGCTGACTGCACACAAAGACACAGCTGACACTGAGACCGGCTCTGGCTTCCTTGGCAAACATCGGACGTGTGAACACCTGTTGAAGAGCTCTGCACGTGGGCAAGGACTTCCTTCCAAGAAGAAACTGCAGTGAGGACCTGGGATACACTTTGTGTTACAGTGAGGCAGAATGGGGAAAGAACAGGCTTTGGGCTGAAGGGACCTGGTTTTTCTCCCAACACAATCATTTATTAGCTGGGTGACACTTAACAAATGACTCCCCGGGGGCCAGTCTTCCCATCTATGAAGTGGGGACAATAATACCTTCTCACAGGGCTGTTGAGAGCATCTGTTCCATCACTGGTGACTCTTACTGTTATTCTATGTGTGAATGATCAGGGCTCCCAGGACCTGGGAGAGTGGCTGGCTACAGGCACCAGGAGACCAGAGGTGGAGCCACCAGGATGGACCTGTTGGTGACAGGCAGGATTTGAGGACAAGAGTTATTGGGGGACTGACCAGTGTTCTGGCTCTTTCTTTGCCACCTTAGTTGCTGGCCACCTCTGTATTTCATCTGACACAAAACCTACTTAAGATTCTGCCTTCATCTGATGACAGAATCGGGGTATGACGGGGACAAATGGTTGCACTGTGGGTCTATGAGACTTGACCCAGAACAACCTGTCTACACACCCAGCTCGCTGTTCTTCTGGCCCGACCTTCAGCTCCCTTCACTGCAGACTCTGCCTCCCCCTGTCCCAGAACCAGGGCTCTGTGAGCTCCGTGTATTATATACAACAACTTCTGCCCCTTCCCCTCGGGGTGAAGGCTCAGAGCTGATTTCCTTTCCCTCCCCCCTTCAATGGGGAGACCAAGAAAAAATTGAAGGACCCCCCCCCCGGGGTGGGCAGGGGGACAGGAAAGGACCTCCAGCTTCATCGCAACCTGGAAAAATCAATGTGTGTCCTCGCTGTTCTTATCCGTTCTCAGCACAACAGCAACAGTAAAGTCAAATAACATGAAAACAAAATCAAAGGATTAAAAAGGCTGATTTCCAGAAGGACAGTAGATTTCTCCTTGTTTGTTTTTCTACTTGAAACACCTCATTCATTTACAGATGATAGAATCGTACGTTTTGAAGAATCATGCGTCCCTCGCTCAGTGCCGCCCGCCCCCTGGAGGGTTGCTGCCCTGGGTGGCAATCTGTCTGCGGCGCCACGAGGCCTTACATGCTGACCCGGGAGCCCAGAAAGCCACCAGGTTTTAAACCACGGGCTCTTCTACACATGAGATCACGTTTCCCATTCTCTATGTTAGGTTAGTTTTGTCACTTTAGATCAACTATAAAACATATACATGGCCTTTGGAGAAGCCAGCACAGTGCCAAGTGACCCACCGAACCATGGAAGGTAGTGATGCTCTGGCTGTAAGAACTTGCTTCCGCATTTCTGCATAACCTGCTGCAGGGGACGCACCCACACCCACTCGGCTCCTCACACCTCTTCCTCCTCCTCCTCCTGGGGTTGCAGCTGGAAGACGACAGCTGGGGCGGGCGTCAGGATGTGCTAGTCAGTTCCAGCATGTGTGCCACACACCCGTGATGTCTCCATGGGGATTAAAATGTATCCAACTCAATCACGTCATTCAGATTAGAAACTAATCTGCTGACAAGTGAGGGAGTGAGAGGAAAGCCAGAGCTGGGGGGTCACCAAGTCAAGGGCAAAGCTAGCTTTCATTGGCTGGCAACTTATGGGACCTCAGAAGACTCTAGCAAAGGCCATCTTCTTGTAGACTCTGGTCATTCTCTGTGAGACACAAAGGAGAATGAGCATAGTGTGGTCCACCCCTTGGTGGCTCCACAGCGACCTTATAAAGGAGTGCATGGACAGGAATCTTCAAGGAAATCTTTAGAACAGTAAATGGCAGCATGTTAAGTATAACAGATTAGCACATTTTACATGTTGCTCCAAAGACACACATTTAAGTTAATTCAATCTAAATAACATTTTTGAGCATCTATTGTGTTCCAGGACAAAGCATGGTCTCTGTGCTCCAGGAAAGTTAAAACTTACTCGGGGAGACAGAAATTTAAACAGATGAATGCCATTTAGCATAATACGTCCTGAGAAATGGAGGGTGAATAAGTTTAAGTGAAAATGGGGGGGCCTGATGGTGTCATCATGAAATCCAATGAAGCAACACAATGAAATGGCAATTCTTGTTTCGGCAAACCAAGACAAATTATGGAATAATGTTGTGTTTCCTTTGACCAGAAAGCCTTAAAATACCCAGGAGCAAGACCCATTCCCTTTGAAGTCTGACCATGCCATTCTATTGCTTTCCCACCCAGTAATAAGGGTTGGACGAACACACACGCGCGCGTGCACACGCACGCACACACGCACACACAGATCCACTCTCCTGTTACAGTGATTAGCTTCTTCTCATGCAGCTGCTAAATGTCTTTGAGAGGTTAGGTTAAAATTTCAGCTTTAAAAATATCACAGTTGATGTTACTTAGAACAGCTGGTGGTTTCCACCACTCACTCCCGGGTGGCCACAGTGACAATTTGTGGCTAGCCTTGTCTTCAAACATCTCGGGGCAACCAAAATACGACAGGATGACAGATCGTCCTCTCAATGGATACTGACAAACAAATTAGTGCAAAGATGCTTTTCGTGGCAGACCAGATGTGTTGAGTTCTATCATATGGAACAAGCGATGAGAAGCTGTCCATGCCCCATCTGTGCCTCTTATTCTTTATTTATCTCTCTCTATCTCTCTCTTTTTTTTTTCAATCTCCCAGTGCACTATTATGAAATACAAAGCACTCAGTTAACATGGGCTCCAACGAACACATGGAGAAGCTGGCTTCATTGCCGTGTCTGAAACTTTCCTGGGGTACAATCCAGGAAAATTAGAGCAAGTTTTAATCGGACTCTACAGTGGCATATGCAAGCTGTTTGTAAACACCCCACTTGAAGATAGAGCTTTAGCCCAAGTCAGTAACACCAGGAAGAAACTGCAGAGAGCTCTGCCTCTCCAGACACTGGCAACCACGGCTCTATCGCAGTCTCCCATCTGGGACGTGCAGCATTCCTTCTTACACCAGATTGACGAATAGCATCTGCCAGACTAGGAAATAGGTAGTTAGCCGTAGACTCCTCTTACTCCTCAAGTCACATGAAAAATTTTAATATTCTCCTACATTTCTCAGTTAAGATCAATCAACAAAGTCTTTGAGGACTTACTGTTCCCTTGGAACCCCACCAGGCACTAAGGAGAATGTAAAGCTGAGTCAGGAGTGGCCCCTCCCTCCCTCTGTCACCTTGAGTCCAATGAACACACATGAGCAGTACCTACAGCTGCAGAGCGTCACGTGAGGCTGGCTTGAGGCTTGGGGACATGAATGTTTCAGGACTGAGGAGGATGGAGAGGTCTCTGTAAGGCTCATGGAATTCCTCAGCAAGGATGCAGAATTGCATTAGGTTGTAAGGGATGGGTGGGGCTCAAATTCATGGATAAAATATGGACAGCAGGAACTCTAGGAGGGGAGGAGGTCAGTGATATGCGCAATGGCATGACGCTGCGGACGTGGAGCCATGTACTTGTCGGGGGGGGCATGGAGGAGGTGAGGCACAGGCAAGGACAGAGCTGGGGGGTGAGTAGAGCCGGATGATGGAGATCTGCCCCCGTGGACAGACTGTGGAGATTCTGAGCAGAGAGAGGACTCTTCCTGGTCCCCCCCACCCAGCTGGAGGCCCATATTATGGAAGTCAGAGCACCTCTCAAAGGCTCTGTAAAGTGGGGGGAAACATGTTTGTTCTAACTCACAGGATTGTGTAGCTATAGGGCTTGTCTCCTGTAATACCAGAAAGGTGAGTGTTAATGTTACCATAGAGCAAGTGGCCATTTCTGAAAAGATTTCATTGTTTTTCATCTGTAGAACGGATTTGGAGGGAGGGAGCAAACTACAGGCAGAGTTTGATGTCTGGCCATGGAAAACATACCGAAGCCTTTCATACTCCAAGGACCACCTAAATTTGAGTGCCGTATGCAAGCCCAGTGGTTCCTTCCAGTCTGAATAATTAGCTTGTGTTCTTTGGTTCACATTAGGGGATTAGTGCAATTGTTATTGCAATTTTTGAGAGTCTGCTGGTCGTCTTCCATCAAACAGCTGGTAAAATCTATCAGCTCTTTGGAGACACAGACTTAGACACATCACAGACATAGACATAGACACAGACATAGACACAGATATAGACACAGACATAGACATAGACATAGACACAGATATAGATATAGACATAGACACAGACATAGACACAGACACAGACATAGACACAGACATAGACCCAGACATAGACATAGACACAGACATAGACATGGACATAGACATAGACATAGACACAGACATTGATAGAGACATAGACATAGACACAGACACAGACACAGACACAGACATAGACATAGCCACAGACATAGACACCGACATATACCGAGACATAGACATAGACATAGACACAGACACAGACATAGACACAGACACAGACACACAGACATAGACATAGACATAGACACAGACATAGACATAGACACAGACACAGACACAGACACACAGACATAGACATAGACACAGACACAGACATAGACATAGACAGAGACATAGACATAGACATAAACACAGACACAGACATAGACATAGACACAGACATAGACACAGACACAGACATAGACATAGACACAGACACAGACATAGACACAGACACAGACATAGACACAGACATAGACATGGCAGCTTTCAAGTGTCGGGCTCCTGGATGACTAGGGGCCCTAAGTCCTATCTTTACCCGTGTTACTAGCACAGTGTCGGTGGGGTCACTGCCCCCGGCGCTGACCACCGTGTGTGGTCAGGTGCTCACCACCCCCCGGTAGGCTGCTCAGGCTGGGTTTAATTCTGCGTGTGCCACCAGCTTGGAACTCCTGTCCCTGAAGCAGCAGCTTCTCATCTGCCATGAGAGAGTTGACCATGGCTCCCCCCTCCCTCAGGAGACTCACTCAGCTCCAGGATGACAGTCTTTGTAAGTCAATTTACAGTACAACAGCACCTACAACTGCTGACGTTATGGAAAAGCAGAGAGCTGGGAGATCTCCTTCTTGACCTAATTGATTCCATGGTTCTTCCCTGATTCTTTTACAAACTTTGATGTCCATATTTGCTTCTTCTTATGACCTTGGATCCAAGTGTGGAGGTCAAGAACTGAGTCTTTATTTCCATGGAAACTTCCAGAGCTTTGGTGGGAGATGTTAGTTTATAACTGGTCTTCTTGAGTGACGTATTCCCCAGAACAGCTGTCAGAGTCGGATGCTGCAAGCCCAAAACTTCTCCATTAGAGCTCGATGCCTCAGGCCATGTGCTTTTCTCAGGGCCCCAGGGGGAGGTAGCACATTCCAGGACTGCCTGGTTCGCGCTCAGGGGCAGCCCGTTAAGGATGAAAAAGATCGTGCACCATGTGTCATCCCTCCCTTCCAGTCTAGGAATGCTCCGTTTGTCTTCCTGCTCCCCAAGAGGAGCATTCTGGCTGGGTTTAAGGTTAGGCTATGACCCTTACCCTCCAACCACCTTCCATCGCTGTGTCCCATTCGGTTCTCTTTAGGTGATAGCAGGGTGGATCTGACAGTGGGAGGAGAAAAGAGAACTGCCGGTGCTACATAATGGCTGTGGCTCTTTGACCTGTGTACCCCCCTCTGACATGCCATCCTGCCTGAGCACCATGCCTCCGCACTCGACATGGCTCAGGTCCGGGCACGGGAGTTCACAGGGCAAGAGTTTTACCCATTTTGTTTGCTGTTACATCCCCAGGGCCCAGAACAATGTCTGGCCCATAGAGGGTATCAAAAAATTTGTATTCAGCAAGAGAATAAAATTCTGTAACAAAAGAGATCTTCAACAAGACTAAGCTGAGGTCCTTCATGACCTCTCACACTCCCAAGGCTTTTAGAAATTGGCCAGCCGTCACGCAGAAGGCTTCAGTGGCTTCTGTGACATCACAGGGTGGCAGCCTGGAAGCCAGAACCTGGGTCACTTGAGATCCGCTATTTCCATTGTGCAGAGTGTAACTAGGGTTTCGATTTCCAAATCCTAACAAGCCTGGAAGGGACAGAGACCACAGAACACGCGGGCGTGTGGCTCTGCACTGGTTTGGACCATCAGGCTGTCTTAGCGCATCGGGCTGCTATAGGAGAACACCTGAAGGGGGGTGGACCTCCCACAGCTCTGGAAGCTGGAGGTCCAGGATCCAGGCCCCAGCAGGTCCAGTGCCTGCGACACCCGCTTCCTGGCTCACAGACAGCGTCTTCACTGTGTCCTCACATGGTAGAGGAGCAAGGGGGCACCCTGGGGTCCCCTTTGCAAGGACACTAATCCCATCCCAGCGAACCCACCCTCACGACCTCATGGCCTGCCAGAGGCCCCGCCTCCTGACACCATCACCCTGGGGGCTCGGCTTTAACACAGGAAACACTAACATTCCGTTCACAGCCAAACTGCCACCCCAGTGCAGACGTTTCCTTTTGTCTGGAGTGAGCCAGCACAGGTCCGGGAAGTGTCCACACCGTCCTTCTCCACCCGGCGCCCCACCCCAGTGACCCGCATCCCCTCCATGCACCCCGACTCTCATCTGCCCGGGGTTTGACGGGCGGTGGAGGCTCTACGAGCCCTGCGCTCCCCCGGAGGCCAGCGGCTGCCACGGCAACGCTGGACGGAGAGAGCCCAGGTGCAGGCCTCTGAGCTGGGGGTTCCCAGATGACGCGGCTTCCACCTCCACCTCTCCTTACAGACTCAGTCCACCTACATGCGGAGCGCAAACCCTGCGAAGCACGGTTTGAGGTCAGCACAGAGAGGACCCCGGAATGCTGGTCCTTTCAGGACAGCGTTCTCATCTGCCTCTGGTGCTCGGTGCGCGTTAGTTGATAGAAGCCTCCAGAATCACAGTCTCCCCCTCTTGTCCTCCTCTTTCCAGAACTCCCTGCCGGCCGCCCTGGGTGCACGGCCGGGCCCTCTGCAGCAGGCTGCCCCTCACATCCGAGAGCACCGTGTGCGCCGTCGCTCGCTCTCGCTCTCAGTCTCGCTGTCTCTCTCGCGCGCGCGCTCGCTCGCTCTCTGTGTTCCACTCAGGCTACTCCGTTTCCTCAGCTTTTACGTTGATGCCTCCTTCTGGCAGATGACGACCTGCCAGCACCCATCAGGGATTTTATTCTTCCTCGTGAGAAGCCGCAGCCCAGAGGCCAGCTTCTGTTTGGTAGACAGAGTCGGGAGAGCAGCCTTAACTCCCAATCTTATAAACCTCTTATAACAAAATCCCGTCAGATGTAAATGCTCCGTCTCAATAATTAGATACATGTGCCGACCACCGGTTACCAGCCTAGTGACAGAGCCAATTATATTATTTTCCATGGTGGCGCGGCTCTGACAATCCTTCATCAAACATCCGTCTCCGCCACTTCTTGCCCGTCTTGCACGGAGCTGCTGATGGAAAAATACTTACAAGAGTAACAGCTCAGACATGACCATCTCGAGGCAGGAGCTCTTTAAACCAAGAAACGGTACAAGCTGTGTTGTGGGCTAGATTAGAACTTTAAGTGATATTTTCTGCAAGCAAGGAAGGTACGGGGTTCTTAAATATTATTATTCACATTTAATCATGCACCAAATGCTTCTGTCTAATTGCTAAATGTTTTCTCTTGTGCTTAAATTCCATGCCACAGATTATTAAAAATTGACTTTACAATATTTGTTTTACTTATCTTTTCAAGCCAGACTGGCTTAGCCCATAGATTTTGTGAATTATTAATTTTTAAAGGCAATTTGTGCTACATTTTACACTTGGATGATATCCAGAGAGACACTGATTTCTAATCCAAAACTTGCAGGACTGAATCGCTTTGATTCATCTTTAATCTAAAGACTCTTAGAGCACATACCCAGAGACGGAGGCACTAATGAGTCCCTCCGATGTAACGTGAAAAGCTAACAAGCACTTAGTTAACATTTAGATTCGTGTGATAAAAGAGGGAAACTACCATTTTCGGTTGGTTATCTCAGCAATAACCTTGGGCAGTGTGATTCACTCGGTTGTGTAACAAGAGCCGTGGAGAGGATAATGAGGAGCCGGTAAAGCCACGGGGCCGGCGGCATCCCTGGGTCCCCCCATGCACCAGCAGCCTGCGGGGCCCCCTGTCTGCCACAGCCGTACCCTCCACGGGGGCTCTGGGTCTTCCTTGAACTCAGCCCACTCCACGGAGAGCGGAGATGGACCTCGTACACCGATTTCCACTTGATTTTCTCAGAAGGACTCTGTGCAGAGCTTCTGCTCTGTACACGGAGCTCTAAATCAGAGTCATCACTAAATGGAGAGATTCATAGACATTAGAGAGGTGAGATGACATGTCACCTTACATTTCTGGGTATATAAACCCCTGCTTCTGCTCATTCTGCTTAAAACCAACTTCCATCCCTTAACTCCATCATTTGCTCGAGACCCTGTGTTCGAGGCGAGTCCCTTCCTTCCCCAGGCTGTGCAGTCGCCCTTGTCAGAACAGAGGCGGCTGCTTCATGGCGTCAAGCACACGCAATAGAAAAGGGAAATTTCCAAGAAATTCACAAACACGGAGGAGTGGATCTTTCTCCCCCAGAGCATCCAAACTACTAGGAGATAAAACAAGTGGAGTCATGCATCCTGTGACGAGGCCGGCTTCTTGTTGGGCTTTTCACAGTGTTTTCTTCAGGAACTCGATCTGTCTATATACATATATTTCTATATAAACACACATATTTGGAAGACTTGATAGAGTGACAAGAATTTCGATGTTCTTTGCACTTTTTACAACTATTCTGTCCACGTGGTTGGCCCTAAAACTAGCTCAGGCACCGAGCAGGACGTGGCTGTGGCCGTGCAAGGTGCCACAGCTGCCCTCGGGGACAGGCGGCTTCCGGTCTCGAGTCCACAGGGTGGGGGTGCGGCGCGGGACTCACGTACTCACGACGGCAGACGCTTCCGAGAGCTGCTGTTCACCGCAGACGAGCAGACGAGTTCTCCTCTGTCCTGTGTCTGCTGGCCCTGTGGGGACCATCCGTGTCACTTCTCCTGAGCACCGCACGCCCCTCGGGTGCCAGCCGGAGGGGTCGGCCCTGGCTGAGCGCTCTATGAGCGAGCCGGCCACCAAGCCCAAGAAGGGCAGGTCTGGACAAAATGGGGACAAGAACAAAACCAAGGAGAAGGCCTTGGTTTACTTGGGACATGAGCCCTGAGTCTGAACCCGGAACTTCCCCTGGAGCTTCGCGGGTGCTCACGGCGGACCTGAAACGCACAGGAAAGCTCGCAGGACCCAGGACTCGAACAGAACATGGCACCCCCCGTCCGTGGTCCTGAATCCGTACAAGGCTCTTCAGCTTACAGACCTTCCCTGACCCCCCACGACAGGTGGAGGTACCCCTGAAGCCCTGCTTCCCAGAGGAGACCAGCTCAGAGATGCTCTGACCGAACCAGGCCTGTTCAGCTGGTAAGGGGCTGCCGGCCTGGAACTCTGCTCCAAATCGGCCCTACAGACACCACAGGCTTCCCCTTTAGCAGGGGCCAAGATGCTTAGTACAGTTTTTAAGGCACTCCTTCTTTAAAAACGCCAAGCGTTTTATTCTGGAAAGAAACTGCGGCTGGTAGCCTGTTTGCCCGCGCCTGTCCCACCCGACGCCCGCCGGCAAAACCTCGTATCCCTCCCCATCGGCTCACGGCACCGGCACTAATGAACGCACGCAGTTCTTCGCTGCACAGATATTTGCTGAGTTCCAGCGACTTTGTCAAATGGTGAGGAGAACGAGAAGCAGCAGCTACAGCACATCCTGCTGAGGACATGTCAAGGTCAGAGAGGGGCAGTGGAGCCCAGAGGGCCTGCACCCCTCTCCTGGTGCAGAGGACTGTGAGTGGGGGTGTGATTCCAGCCTACGGCAGACGCCAGAAGAAGGAGAAAACCCACCCGTGAAGCAAAGCCCTGAATGAACAGGGAGAGGAACGAGACCCAGACTTGTATCCCGGTGTCAGGCAAGGAGGGCGCAAACCCTGCGTCGGTCTCTTCGGCTGGGATTGTAGGAGAACCACCAACCCTTCTGTGTCTCCATTTGCTCACCTGCGAAATAGGAGCCATAATGACACACACGCCCCTCATTGCTACCGAAGGATGCAGAGCACTTAGCGGACCGCTTTGGAAACGCTGGCAGAAGCAGGAGGTCGGCGGAGGGCCGGCATCCCTGGCGGGGCTCAGGGCCCATCAGTGAACTTAGTGGGCTGTGTAAGTGCTTGTGTAAAACAACACATTTAATTTAAGGCAAGGTCTGAAGCTCCAGGGCTCTGTGGTGCGCGCGGCAGTCTGGGCCTCAGCGCAGGTCTGAGGCCGGTGTGGGGTCCTCCTGGGTGCCCGGAGAGCCAGTCCTCTGGAGGGCCTGGTCCCCCCCCCACATTCTGCAGGGTTCCCCCACCACTGCCCTCCTCCCTCCGTCATCCCCTGTCCACGTGACAAAACCCCGGCTCAGGGCTGGTGCGTCCGGGCAAGGGGGCTGCAAACGCACACACGGTCACAAGCCCAGGGACCCTGGACTGGCCCCGGCGCGGGCCCCAGAGCTCTGTGTCCGATCAGCCAGGAAAGCTGGACACGGCACTTTACCACTGTGCCCCAGACCCGCCAGCGCTTCCCAGCACCCAGTCAGCATGGCCCAAAGTCAGACCATCGGAGAGTTTCCCCAGAGGCTGAAAGACCATCCGGTCCATGGGAAAGACATCAAGGCCACACGTGTCATCACGGGAGGTCACGGTGTCCCTGCAGGGAGCCTGTGGAGACGCACAAGAAGAAAGGGATCCCGCTGGGAGCCAATCACCGTCCACTCCAGTCACCCTCGCCTCACCTCACCTCTGCTGCCAAGGCCGCCTCCGCCCTCCGCCGTCCGCCATCTGCCCTCCGCCCCCCGCCCCCCGCCCCGTCGGCGGAGCCGTCCCAGTAGCTGCACCTGCTGATCTGGGAGGAAGCCAGTTGGGCTGCGGCATCCTGAGGGTGGGGTGTGTCTGTCAGCCCACGTCCAGCCTCCGGAGGAGCCCGTTAACCCTGCAGGGTGAGACCCTGACAGGAGACAGGGCGGCCCCCAGGACCTGGAGCACACGCACCCCGTTCGGCAAGATGCAAGTCCGTGCCCGTAGGGAGGTGGGCAGTTTGGAAAAGAACAGTCGTGATCAGCGTCTGTGGGCAGGGGAATAACAGGCTCACGTCGGGGCACGGCTTCTCGGAGGCGGCAGCCTGCTGGGAACACGCGGGCCCGTGGCCGGGCGACCGCCCGCCTGGAGATGGGGCCTCTGCGGGGCTGTGTGCTCACCGCAAGGCCGCAGCTCGGCCTGGACGCCAGCGAACCCTGTGCTCCCTCGGCGCCTCGGCCCGCTTGCTGGGGAAAGGAGGGTGATGATGGACTCGAGGCCGTCGAGAGCGCTAGGTCAGGAAACACACGAAAACGGATGCTTTCCACTTTGTCCTGCTGTGGCAACACTCGCTCTCACGGAGCGCAGCTGCTGCAGGCTTGGACCGCAGGGAAGGGGGTGCACTGAGCGTCCTCCGACGGGCTTCAGCCGCCTTGGTGCTCCGGGTCATCCGAGGGCCCTGGGCGGGAGCACCCCCCAAGCGACAGAGGAAGCAGAGGCGCAGGCTCGGTGTCCCTGACTTACACACGAAGCTCCTAAGACCTCAGATCTAATTTGGACAAAAAGAGGCACATCCTGTTGCTTAAACAAGCCACGCGTTCTTAAACAATCATCAAAACAAAAACTAAGAGAACTGATAAAAATTCAGCCCAGTACTTCCGCAGGGACGAGAAGGGTCCTCACGACTTCAGTCCAAGCTTTCATTTCAGGATTTCAAAATAGCCGTACGTCACTTTCCCTCTGGGGATCTGGTCGGCATCCCCTGGGCCTACGGGTTTCGGCGAAGCAAAGAGGGCTCCCTGGACTCCGGACCAGGACGCCAGGCTGTGGCAGCCTTGGGTGACGTGCAGTGAGGCCCGAGAGGGCAGACACAGGGGCCGCACCCCTGCCCGCTGAGCCCTCCCCTGGGGGCACTTGCTGAGTTAGAGACGGATGTATTTTCCCTAAACGCACAGGCCCCGGGAGTAGAGCCCGCGCTGCCCAAGTCCCCCCCGCAGGGTGCTCTCTGTGGCCTGGCCCACTTGGACACACCAGGCCCCGGGGACACCGCAGAGTGCCAGCAGAGCAAGGACAGCCCGGCAAACGAGCGTCTGTGTCTCGGCAGAGTTATTGGCCATCTTGACACTTAAGGACAGGCTGTCAGCGCTCGGCCGGGGGACGCAGACTCACAGTCCCCATTGTCACTCCTGATGCGTGTTACGGCAAGGCAGGGCCTTCGAGACACACGGAGAAATGCGTCCCCAGAAGCTTGACAGGCCCCGAGGCACGCTCGTCGGCGGAGCTCTCCGCACGCAAACTTTCCGAACACAGCTCTGCCCCGTGCGGCCGCTCTCGGCACCGCCGCGCTCAAAGGCAGCTCCCGGAAACACTTCTTCAGTTCAAAGAAAAGACGGCCTCCTATCCCCCTGCCTTAGGACCAAAAAGCTTATGTTTTAATTAAGTAAGACATAGGGCATTCTAGAATTTGTCATCAAAAGACACCAGTGGAGCGCGAACCCGCCAGCTAAATGGTACTTCTCCTGGACGCCTCGGGCTCCCACGCTTTGGAGAAGAGGATCACACCTCCAGTTCCCTGTGACCGCCTCCCACATCCCCAGGTCCTGGGACTCAGGGTAACAACACGGCTCCCCATGGGCACGGAGGCCGCAGCCCTACCAACATGCGCGGTGACACAGGCGCGAGCCGGCCTCCCCCAGCCCCGCATCAGGGACAGCATGAGCCGAGCCACGCCCTCTCTGGGACCTGCAGCGTGACAGCGGCACTGACGAGGGTGTATTGAGGGCACTTCAGGAGCCCAGGGATGGCCATGCCCCCAAACGCCACACGGAATTGGGAAGCGGTGGTATCGGGGAGGGAAGGCTCCTGCACGGCCTGTGGTTGGCTCGTGTCCTGGGCAGTGGGCTGGCATGGCACCCCCGCATGCTTGTGCCGCTCTGGGCTCTCAGACCAAGCAGCCAGCCACGTGTCCTCGCTCCCCAGGTGAACGTGGCAGCCGTGGCAGCAGACAGTTCTGTTAAAACAGAATCACAAGTTCAAGGACGGAAGACCAGTTCAGCAATTATTCCGGCATGTCCGTCTGGGGTTCCAGCCGTCATCCTCTGCAGGTGGGGAGTGACAAGCCGGACAAGGGTCTTCTTCCACGGACGTGCAGAAGCAGACGCTTCTCCTGCCGCGGCAGCAGGGCCGACACAGACATCTACGACAGACCCGGTGTGGAGCGCCTGCACATCTGCTTGTCTTTGGGACACGGAGAAGACACGCGTCCCACCCACGAGCCAGAGCCAGCAGAAACGCGCAGCTACTGTAGTCCTGAGTATCGATGGAGGCAGGGATGTATTGGGTCCACGGTCGGAAAACCCAGTCGCGGCTCCTGGGACCGTTGGTGGTCAGACTGGAGTCAGCGTCCGTTGGCAGAATTCGGACCCGCCCCACTCTGTCCCCAACCCCCGTGGTTCCGTGTGAGTCGCGCACGGGGGCCTACAGGTCCTGGCTTCCCGCGCTGCAGCTCAGCTCCTCACAGCCTCACCTTCAGCTCAGCAGGAGGGGCCGCTGTGGCCCACCAGAGAAACGGGAGACCCAGGCCTGCCTTCTGTCAGTCCGAACGGAGCCGGGGGCGCCCACGCCAGGGACAGCCCCACCTTTGGCGGATGCTCTGCTGTCGCCGTCTCAGGAATTCCTCCTTCTTTCGTCTCATGGCAGCCCGCGCTTGTGTTCTGCACTGGGCCCTGCAACCCTGTCCTCCACTCCAGCCGGACGGGGCAGCGGGGGGTGGTCTGCGGATCAGGTCCACCAGAGCCCCTCGGAGCTGAGAGTGTGGCCTCACCCACCCAGCCAGCTGGGGGCAAGGAGCAGTGCCCCCCAAAGGAGTAGGTTCTGTTTGCTGGAAGGAAGTAGGCGCTACGTGGCCAAGACGGGGAACCTGCCCTGACACGGGGCCCCCATCTTGGGGGTGAGCTCCTCCCTCGGGGGCAGGCGATCCCAGCACAAGTCTGCGATGATGACACGCCCCCGGTCAGACGTGCTGCGGCCTCGCCAAGCCTAACGCTGTTGGCGACGGCGGCATTGCCCGGACCAGGTGTTCTCGCAACTCTCGGACTTCGCATTCTCGCCAGAGCTCGAGCGGAGACGCTCCCACTGAAGCAGCAACGGTCCGAAAGCCCCTCCTCACCGCCGGGCTTCACGTGCCCCGCCAGGCCGAGCGACTCAGCCCGGCACCGCTGCCTCCGAACACGGCCGCAGAGCGGTCAGCCCTCCGGGTCTGACCACACACGCGCACACGCACACACGCACACACGTGTGCTCAGGCAAATTAAAAACACTCGTTTGTCACATCTTACTGCCGACCTGTGCGGAGCGTGGACCAGGCGCATGAGCCGGGAGCCCCTCCGTAGGAGGCCTGCACTCGCCCCGGGCCCCGCGCCGTCCAGCAGACACAGATCCTGCGTGAGTCTCGCCCACGCGGGGGTGCACGGGGCTGAGGGTAACCCAGGTGCCTTATCCCTGTGTGTCCTCAGGCCGGGCATCCGATGGGAAAACACTCCTGAAACAAAATTGAATAGTTTTAGATCTAAGTTCACCCGGCTGAACCGGGCCCCAGTTTTCACGGAATCCCATAGAGAAGAACACGCGTCGCCTCAGAGGAAATCCACGCGCAGGGCCGTCCGCCCGCCGCGCCGTTCCCCCGCAGTAGTAAGGAGCTCCCGGCGCCCAGAGCCACGTGTTGGGTCCCGCACGCGCCTCTCACCTGAAAGAGCCCGCGGGGGGCGCGGCCCTGAGGACGTCGCTCAAGGAAGCGCGTGAGAACCTGCTGCCCCCCCCACCACCGTAGGCCAGCAGCATCTGGAGCCCGTCTCCGGCCACCCTCTGCCCGGCACACCCCACCTCACGCTCTTCCAGAATTTTCTCTTCCTCCTCACGCTAGCGGAGCTCCTGCTCCCCTTCCCCATCGGGCTTCGAGGCGACCAGAACGGGACACCGGAGCACGGCGGCTGTGGCTCCCTCCCACACACAAGCTCGAGGCCTGCAGACCCTCCCTCCCCGGGCACCCCAGGGCAGCACCTACCTGCCCGCTCGCTCTCTCTTCAGATATCACTTACAGTCCTGAGTTCAGACACGGGTCAGCCTTAGCCGGTCGGTTCTGGCTGGTGGTCCCCGACACAGTGTCAGGGAACCCCTGAGCACAGGCGGCTGGGCAGTCAGCAGCCGGTCGGGGCAGGAGCCCCCATGCAGCACGACTGGGTGCTCCTGAGCAGCGTGACGGGGCGCGAACAGGCCAAGACCCCGCAGCAGGCCTGGACGCCCCGAACCTCGGCGGGAGCTCAGCACGAGGGAAAGGGCGTGGAGTCGAGAAGACCAGGAGGACCCCGCGGAGGGCCACAGCGAGACGCGCTCCTCGGCCAACTGCAGGGTCCTCTCGTGAGCACAGAGTCGGGTCTGCCCATGAGCCCAACGCGAGGCTGGAGACACGGCCAGGCAAGTGAGTAGGACACGCCCCACAAGCGCGGTGAGGCAGCCCGCACAGAAAGTCACGATCGGGGCATTCTCGACTGTTCCGGACTGTTCCGGGGTGTCCTAGGCTCAGGGGGCACAGCAAGCGCTCCACGTCCCTTTGCCGCCAGAGGGAACGCTGGAGTCCAGGAACGACAGGCGGGGTCCGCGTGGCCTAGACTGTCCAGGGCAGCACCTGATACGGACAGCGTGGCACGGGGGCGGGAGGGGATGGGGCGGGAGGGGACAGGGGCGAGGGCTGTGGGCTGTGGGACGTCAGGATGGGACCCGCCACACGAGAATAGCACAGATGACCGCGCCCGGCACCACAGCGCGGACGAGCTCGTAGCTCGCAAACAATACACAGCATTTACACACAGCAGCCAGGAGCTCTGCTCTATGGGCAATCATCAAACCCAGACGTGCAGGTTCAGATCCTAACACTATGACTTGCTCTCGAAGCAAGCGCTTGCTAGAATGTATGATTCCTAGAAGAGATGAGGAACTAGCAAATTTCAAACAGCACGGAAGACGCGAGTGTTGACAGTGGGGCTTACCAAAGTCAGCGGGGGATGGGGGGCCTGCCAGGAGGTTCCGTGATATCTTATTTCCTGTTTTTAAACAAGCTCACTTCAATGCCTCAAATGCTAAAACTAACATAAGAAAATAAAGTAAAAATCATGCCAGGTCCGGCTGACTTCAGGAATCCCGGAGTCACCAAATGTCTAACGAGGTGACGTATCCTGGGAGACGGCCCGGCTTTGCCGTGGCATCTGAGCCAATCACAGCTGGCGGCTCTCGGGAGCCTGTTCCTGGTCAGGCCCGCGTGCTGCGTCCCCTGTGTGCCTCACTCGGTCTCAGCCACAGCCCTGACACACGTGGAGATGCCTGCATGTCACACACGAGGGGACAGGGACGCGAGGAGGTCAGGCGACGGGGCAGACCTCCCCCACTTGTCGGTGGAAGGGGGCCCGACACCCTGCCCAGGTGCCCTGCTGACCCTTGAGTTCACGGTCCGGCCAAGGAGGAGCTCTTCTGGAGCCCCATGGTGACAGCCCGGCACGAGGCGTGGGCGGTAGACTGGAGGAGCCCCGGACGGGGCGAGGGCACAGGCCACAGGGAGGGTGGCGAGCTCCCCATGCTCCTCACACGACCACCAGAGCCCCCACCACCAGCGAGGCGCGGTCAGGACCGTCGACAGCATCAAGCACGGAGACGCATGGGGTTGGCCTCATCAGCTGTCCTGCCGGGTCCCCGAGGGGGGCTTCAGAAAGGCCTGTTCAGCCTGCGGACAGGAAGGACCCTCCATTCTGTGAGCGCCGTCCCCTGGAAGCCCTGTGTGGCAGCCTCCATAGATAGTCACCTCCCTGGAGGAGGCCACACACTCCAGCGTGGGCCTCACAGCCCTGCTTGGGGAATGGGGCCCCTGGGGCTGGTGCACTCCTGTCCCACCCACCGCCCCCCTGCCTCTCCTGCCGCTCAGACCCGCGGACACCACGAGGTCCTGGGCGCTCTGCCACCTGCTGGCCTGCAGGATCTCACCGAGAGCCACTGGGGGTCTCCGCAGAAGCTGGCGGGGAGGGGTGGACAGGGAGAGCAGGGCAGGGATGCAGGGGCGGCTGGGGGCATACTCGTCGGGCTGGGCACCAGGTCACATGGAGCATGAGGGGACAGGTGAGCGCAGTGGCTGGGGCTTTCTGGTCTCGAGCCCTGGGCGCCAGGCCCCACGTGGGCAGAGACACCCAGGAACGCTGGTTTCCGGCCAGAGACGCTCGTCCAGGTGTAAGCAGACTGACTCAGAAACACGCCCGAAACAGTCCGGTAGGACGTCTGGCAGGAAGTGAGAAAGCCGGCCTTGGCATCGGAGGGGCACCACTGCCCCTGGGCTCCCCGCCATGAGCTTTGTCCACGAGCAGGATGGCCAAGGCCGTATCACACAAGCAGGGACACCTGTCATCAAGGAAATGCCAGTCATAGCCACGCCGGGCCACCTGGGACCGCCTGGGACCTACTGGGACCACAGCCAAAACGTGGTGGGGCTGCTGCGCACGGTCCCGAGCCCCCCTCGGACGGGGAAACACGCCCCCGCATGCAGAGGTCTGGGGACGCTGGCTGCCACCCACGGCCGCGGACAGCGTGCTCCAAAGCGCACGCCCCGTCCCCACACGCTCCAGGAAGGGGACGAGGCTGGCCCGTAGCTGGGAGGAAGCAAGAGGCAACAGACTGCGCTGACGCTCTGGGCTCTGCTGTGCTGGGGGCGTGGGCAAGAAGAGCCACATCGCGGGGGCAGGAGCGCGTACCAGAGTCCCTCACCGAGACAGAGCCCGCAGAGTCCGAGAGACTAGAAGAGACCGACTCAGCCCGTCGTAGAGCGGGAAGAGCGTGCCAGGCGGGGGTGCAGGAGGTGAGGCAGCTGGAAGGCCCGTGAGCAGGGAGCGCAGGGAGGACGGCTGTCCCAGCCCCGCAGCTGGCAGACAGCCCTCCCTCCTCCACCTCTACGGCTGTGCGGTCCTTGACTGATTCGGTGAAGCCCACCCTCACAGCAAGGACCCTGCTTCACTCGGTTCTCCGATCTGAATGCTGGTCTCGATGAGAAACTCCCTCACAGACGCTTCGGAATCACGTATGGCCGGATGTCGGGGCTCCCAGGGCCTGGTCAAGGGGACCCGTACAGTTAACCGGCGTGGACGCACAATTCACAGCATTTCTGCAGAGCAGCAGTTTCCACCTGACAGATGCACGACTCAGAAAATCGGGTGACCTTGAGTCCGTGACGGCAGCCCCGGAAGCTTCCAGTCCCTCACAGATGCAGTGGTCCAGGGTGGCAGGCGCTAGCACAGGAAGGTGGGAGCTGGGAAGGAGAGGAATGCTCGTGGCCAGAGAACACTAATCCGGCGATCTTACTATCAAATGTTAAATCAGAAGGTGACATTGTAAAATGAAAGGACGTTGGTTTAGCACGTCTCCAACAAAAAGAGGACAGGGAGGCCAGAGGATGCCAAGAAAGGAAGACCAAGGACCCATAAGGAATCAACAAGTTTGAAGAAGCACGTAGAGCAGAAACAGGTCTAGAGGGACAAGAAATGCCGGCCGATGTAGGACGAGGTCTTATTCACAGAGGGTTACACTCTCGTCGTGTCTCTGGTTCTCTGCCTGCAGTCCTTGGAGCGCCTGTGCAGGTCTATAGGGTCACATTTTTATTTTGTGGGAATTTCCAGCCTCCAGATATTTCGCTCCTAGAATTCCTGACCAGAGCCACAGTCCAACTGCCTTTGTAGACCTTCCCATACACCTGTTCGGAGACGGGGAGCAGACATGCTCTGCACGCCGTCTGCTGAAGGGGGCCTCTGACGAACTCCGACCTCGTGGCTCCAACGGAAGGAGACTCTTCTGGAAGAAGTGCAGCCTTCCTCACGCCCTCGGGGTCTGAGAGTCCCAGCTGCACCCCTCCCTCACCGTAAACCCGTTCCTGGTGTGGACTTTCTGCCACAAACAGGGATGGTGGCAAAGACCGTGTCCAGGCTGGACGGCCGTTAGGTCTGACACCGCCGGCTGTCCCGCAGCGGAGAGACGGCTGACCGCTGCCGTAGAGTGACGGCCGCGCTCCTGCATGCCTCCACCCCCAGACGGACCATCGGATGAAGACCGGGTCTAGACTGCAAAGCCAGATAATCTGGAAGGCTGTGAGTGTCTCTAAGTGGAATGTGAACACACACCTTTCCATGCGGATATTTAAATCGTAAATACACTTTGTGGCCAAGAGTCACCTTGGTCTGTCAATCACTTGTCAGACCATCTGTGTCTTTGCCCGCGAATCACACGGCGCACTCTGGTGCGGGCTTGTCTGTTTCTCCACGGCTTCCAAAAATAAGCCAGGCTTCCGGAATGCGGCACACACGTCAAGCCCAAAGTGTCTGTCCGGTCTGCCGGACTGTTCGTAGTGCCGTGACGGTGGCCTGATTAAAGACCTAGACTGGGGTGTGGACAAGCTGGCGTGGGGACGTCTCAGTGCTGTGACTGAGGGAAGCCGTCGAGGAGCGGGACAGCATGCCTTGGGGATACCACTCTGAGAAAGGGACGGCGTCCCTAAGAGACCTCTGATTTGTGCCGTACAAGTCCTTGACAGCCACACGTCATGTCCTCACAGGCACGGGTACCAAGATGCTGGTGCACTTACCCAGGGCCTTTGCGCGAGCCGCTACTTCTGTTCCTGTTGGCTCTCCCTGCCCTAACTTGGATAATCCCACACTCATCCTTGCAGCAAGGGTTTCCTGACTCTGGAGCAGATCTCCTGGTTCAATACACGGGATGTGCTCTTATTACCTACTGGGTCTCAGCGACTGAGTCACCTCCCGAAGGATGCCTCGCCTGACGTCTAGATCCCCTGGCCAGGAGCAGTCTCCCTGCAGTAGCCTTCCCTGGCATCAGAGTTCAAAACCATGGAGGAGGTGCGCAACTACTTGCATTTAGTAAAGGACTGTTGAGTGAGTGTGGCTGTCAGCACAGGCTGGGCCCCAACACCCCGGCCTGGGGGCTCCCACAGCGGACTTTTACTGTCCCGCGTCCTGGGGGCGGGGATCCAAAGGTGCAGGTGTGGGCAGGTCTGGTGTCTCCCGAGGCCTTTGTCCTGGGCACGTGGATGTCATCTCTTCCCCGTGTCCTCTCGTGGTCGTCCCTCTGCACATGTCTGCGTCCTGCTCTCCTCTTCCTAGAAGTCACCAGTCAGACTAGATGAGGGCCCACCTGGTGACCTCATCTTACCTTAGCCATCTCTGTAAGGACCCCGTCTCCAAATATGGTCCCCTTCTGAAGCCCTGGGAGTCAGGGCTACAGCACAAACTTCCGGGGAAGCCGTGGCCCAGCCCATACAGCGAAGGAGCGGCAAACCTAGTACAGGCTGGTCACCTGCTTGCTCGAACCCTTTCAAGGCCCCTCGTGACTGTCACCCATCCAGAAATTGCCAAAAGAGAGCCTCATCTTCTTGGAGAATCAGGCCTTCTCGTGCGCTGCAAAACTCCGTGCAGACCCGGAGACACGCAGCCTGTGCGTGTTAGGACTCATGACAAACGGGTACACACACGTAACACATCATCTCAGAAAGAAACCCCCAGGCCTGCCCAGCAGCCAGCACCTGACCCGGGAGGACCCCTCTGACTCCTCTCTCCAGGGAGCCGTCTGCCTGCTGGGGAACATCACATAAATGGAGTTCATTAGCACCTTCTTGTTGTGCCAAGATCTCTCTTGCTCAGTATAACGTTTCCAAGATTCATCCGTATCGTAATACATTTTACGACGTCCGTTGTCTCCACTGTTGATAGTTCCCCGTCCTATAAACGTAGCCCAATTCATGTACCCATTCTTCTGTTGACGGGTAAGCAGGACGTTCCTAATTCTGAGCTGTAATGGATAAAATCTCCCTAAACAGTCTTATACAAATCTTTTTCTTTTTTGGCATATGTATTTCCTTTTCCTCGGGTAAATATCTAGAAGTGGGATTGGTGTATACAGCCCAAGTTCTCCCAGAGTTACTGGTGGACGAGAGTCCTAATTCCCTGCCCGCATCGGGCTGTCCCGGTGGGTGTGTCCTGACACAGGTCTGTTTCCCCAACGGGCGGTGCCGTGGAGCCCTTCGGGACGCTTATCATTGGCTTCTGCATGTTCTCCCTTGTCGAGTTTCTGTTCAAGTGTTTTGCCCATTTTTAAAAATTTGGATCTTTCTACCCTTTATTATTAAGTTGGAAGAGTTCTTATATTCTGGATACAAATCAGTCATCTTGATCATACATCTATTATCCCAACCTGGGGCTCATTTTTCGTTTTCTTAAAAGTGAATTTCAGCAAGCTGAAATATTTAATTTTTAATTTTGATGAAAACTATTTTTTTTATGGTTAGTGCTTTCTGCATCCTAAGGAGCCTGCCTCCACAAGCACCCTGAGAGTCTCAGTATTTTCTTCCACGAGTTTTATCTTTACAGCTTTTACGTTTGGGTTTATGACCCCTTTTGTGACAATTTTCAGGTATGATATGAGGGAGAGCTCAGAGTTCCTTTCCCCAAGCTGGTGTCGAGTTCTTTCCACACTATTTGTCTGTAAGACTTCCTTCAGCCCAGCACAGTACTTGGAGATCTCTGTTGGAAGCTGGTGAGCGTCTCAGTATGGCGGCATTCCTGAAAGCTATTTCGCTCTGGCCTGTTTATCAGTCTTCAGGCCACGTGCAAATCGTATTTGTTCTTGGTTATCAATATCCTTGACAAACGTGATCTCACGGGGTTCCGGGGAAGAGCTACTGCCCGCGAGGTACTGGCCATTTATTTTGCAAACAGCAACGAGCTTCCAATGCAAATGTCCTGGGTCGCTTGGGAGACACATCGGAAATTCTTGGTTGGCCCGTGGCCGCCAGGCCTTTGCTGGAAGTGGCGCTTGGCTGGAGGACAGTCCAGGGCCACTGCTCTCGGGGGTCCATTTCCAGCTGGTGTGGGGCGTGCCCAGCCCCCCTTCCGGATACTCCCCCTACAGAAACACCTTCTCCATCTTCCAGACTTTACAATGGGGTGCAGGGCAGGCGGGACCCAGCTTCTCTCAGTGGACCCCAGATGTCCAGAAGGGAGCACAGTAGATGGGCACAGGCTGTTTTCCATCCAGAACCCGCACGAGCCGGTCTCGGGACTGGGGTGAGCCCAGCACAGCCCCACGCGGACACCATGTGTAAGGAGACAGCCGCCAGCTAAGACGCTGGCATCCAATCATTCTTGTAGTAATTTTTCTAAACAAAAAATGCAATTCCTGCCATCCTCCCTAATGATGGGCCTAGGCTGCCACCTGCCCCCTCTTGGCACAGAGGCGGTGACGGCAGGCGAGCCTCCGGAAGAGCGGGTAGGCCCAGCAAACAGGCTCGCCGCTCTCCAGGCGTCCTGCCTTGAGCAGGCTGGTGTGTTTGAGCTGGAGGAGTTGCTGGGGCATAAAAGAGGTTCAGATAGAATTCTGAACGTCCTGTTAAATGTGACTTACTAAATTGGGGGGAAACACACAGAAGGTAAAACCTGCCGTACTGACCATTTACAAGCATGTTGTTGGGCGGCTTGTGGTGTGACCGTCACCACCATCCACCTCCAGAACTTTCTTCTTTTCTCTAACTGAAACTCCGTCCCCATCACACACCGGGTCCCCTCGTCGCCCAGCCACTGGCTCCCACCACTGCATCTTCTATGTCTCTGGGTCTGACTCCTCTGGGGACCTCAGATGCATGGGCCCCGCCGTGTCTGTTGTCCTGCAGGGCCTGGCTCACCTCCGTCCATGTCATGGCCTCGAGCTTGGTCACATGGGATAATATTCCGTTGTGCACACAGGCTACATCGCGTCATCCATCCTCGTGTCAGGGGCGCTCGAGGGTGCGGAAAGCTCTGTGAGACCGTGCTTTCCATTCTTTTGTGTGTAGACCCAGAAGTGGATGTGCTGGTATGTCACGTGCCCCATCCATGCACAGCTGTGAGCTGGTGGCCCACGGCGGCCGTGAGCTGATGGCCCCGCGGATGAGTGGGTCAGGTCCGCTGGCCATCTGATGCCCTCCTTGGAGAAATGTCTGTCCAAGGCCTTTGCCTCGATCTGCACTTCAGACATACTGGATGCTCTTTTAGGCTTGAAGCCTGGCCCGCCCCACGGTGCTAGGGATTTACAGAAACTGAGTAAGTGCCCAGGGTTTGTCTAACCCGGGTCGGCTGCTTCTGTCTGCCCGGTCTGGGAAGCCTAGAACGCAAGGACTTTGAGGATCTGAAACAGTTTCGACTAGTTTGTAATTTTGCTAAGGCAAGCTCTGAAACGGTTTCGTGTGCTTTTGTGGGTGTTTGGCTGGTCGCCCTGCTTTATTAGAAAAATGTAATTTCATTTCAAGATGCCCCAGACTAAATCACTTGAGCTTCACACTCTTTGTGTAACATTATTGGGTGCCCTTAATGAAATTATAACTCAAGCAAGAGGTTTCATTCCCGTGTAGTAAACTAGCTTGGGCTGAGAGGGCCTGGGAGAGCCCAACCTCCCTGGCTGCGACTTCTCATCCGTAGGATGAAGAAAGAGCAGGCGTTTTACATTTGAGTTATTTATTGTTCTCTCTGAGTGAACATTGTATCGTTGCCGTCCCTACTGGAAACGCCAGCTGTTAACAGGCTCCTGAATGGATTTCAGTGTGAACTCCCCGGGCCTCTGGAAAGCTTGGGTAAAGAGAAAACAGGCTCAGAATTGCAAGAAAAAGAGCACATTGCCCCCGGCCGAGCGCCCGAAGGCCGACTGCAGATGAAACCCCGGCTGAGGTTTTCACGCAAAATCACACTCAGATGTGTGCACAAAGGGAGCCCATGAGGCGGCCGTCCCCCTTCCCCAGGACAGAGGCAGGCGCTGGCACGGGAGGCACCAAAGACCCGGCCCTCCAGCGCCAGCGGATTCCTGGCAACAGAAGTGCCCCCTTGGCAAAGTAGCTCAGCCCCCAGGGCCAGGCCAGACACAAGAACCACCAGGACCCTGGGAAGGCCCCCGTCTTGGCCCCAGGACGCAGGGGAGCAGGCGGGTGTCTGAGAATGGGGAGGACTGCGTGTGCCGTCCCTGGACACGCTCTCCTCTGCCCTGGAGTAGGCTCCCACGTGGACAAGTGCTCCTAGCCGCTGAGGTTGGATTCAGTCGGCGGAATCTCTACAGAAAGGAGCTTTTCCTTCGGCCCCTTTGTTTGTCCTTTTTTAATGTCTCCCAAGTGCATTCCCGTCCCACAATTCCCCGATGTCTCCGTTTAAGAGGGAGACCGCGGGGACTGTAGGTCATGAGCAGTGTTACCCTGGGTCCAGCTGCCCACCCCAGGGCGGACTCAGGACAGCTGTTGCCTCCCCACCCCCCACCAGGGTGCAGGCAGAGGGCGTGCTCTCGGGCCCTGTCCCTGCTCCGTCGCGCGTCCGTCTGCAGGAGGAACAGAGGGGCCTCCGCCCGCACCTCTCCCTCCTGTGCCACCGCCCCTCCCGCTGCCCAGACGCACGCTGAGCGCACTCCAGGCTTTGACGAGGCCCCCCCAGGGCTGCACTTCAAGCCCACAAAGCAGGTTCTCCACTCACGCGAGAAACGGTCTCGACTGTATCGGTGTCTGTATCGGTGTCTCGTTAACTACAGCTTCTCCTTGCTTCACTCGTTTCACCTCCCCTCTGCGCCCCACCTGGCGGCCCAGGAGCTCATGCAGGGTTGTTGCCCCAGAGACGATCACTGAGTTTTGAGGGACACAGAACAAGAGGGGAGATGCCGAAAATGAGAAAAGAAGAAAGATGGAAATCGTGAAGTTGAAAATTGAATGGAGAGAGGAGTTTGATAAAAATGCTGTCAGAAATTCAATAAAAGACTGAACCAGAAGGAAGTGGCTGAAACCAAAGTGAGCGTTTGGCCTCCCTTGCCCGAACCCTGGGTGATAAGAACGTAGGAGAGCATTGAGTTTTTCTGAAACTCGATGTCAAAAGTGCATTTCCTGTTCTTCTTTTCTTTCCAGACAAAGTAAGCATGTTGTCAGCCTTCATCACTCCCTTCAAGCACTTAAGTCCCGGGGCCACGAACACAGAAGACGAAGACCGTCTAAGTAAGCAGTTTCCCCATGCGCAGAGGGGTGCCCTCTAATGTCCCCAAACACTGAGACCTCGGAGTCATGGGGGGACTGTCTGGGCTTCCCGGAGCAGGAGACTCTGCTCCCGCTCCCCTACCCCCTCCCTGAACCCCTTCCCCAAAGTGAATCGCATCCCCACCCAGAATCCCATCCCCACCAAGGATCCTGTCCCCACCCAAATCCTGTCTCCACCCAGAATCCCTTCCCTGCCATGAAATCCCCTCCTCACCTAGAATCCCATCCCACCTGGAATCCTGTCCCCACCTGCGGAGCAGGACATTTGTAGTGACTATATAATTGAGAACCCCAGGGATTGTAGGGGGAAAAATCCGTTCTCCTGCACCCCTCTCCTCTCTTTCCATTGTTTTTCCCCTTCAAAAGGAAAGGAGGAAGGGAGGGAGGAAAGAAAAGAGGGAGGGAGGGAGGGAGGGAGGGAGGGAGGGAAATGAGCACAGTTTGTTCAATTACTTAACAAGGGAAAGGCTGGACGGGTGCCTACCTGTTGAGGCATTCCTGGCTCGTAAAGGAACCCGGGAGGCAGCAGAGCAGTGCAGTGCGGAGGGACTCCGAGCGGCCCCCTGCGGAGACCACAGGGACCCCCTGGGGGGGGGCAGGGCTGGTGTGTGGGGGTGGGGCTCTTGGACGTGACCGGCACATTCCCAAACCCCAGACCACACAGATCCCTCCTGCATTTCAATATGACCTCACCGATGGGCTGTCCTTCCGCCAAGTGTGACGGTGCAGACTGATCAAGGCTCGAACTCCCCAGGACCTTGACCAGGACACACCGCGGGGGGACCCGCAGCCGCTGCTCTGCCATCAGCTGGTGAGACACATGGCTGGCAACAGGACAGAGGCTGAGGGCATGTCTCGCGTCCCTGCCCGAATCGAAGTCGCAGAGCAGAGCAGGGTTGCGGGACGGGCCCAGAGTCCCGCGGAAATCAGGATGAGCCACCCGTCCAGGGCCCCTCCTCAGCCAAGTTCGCAGACACTTGTCCGTTGTCTCAGGGTTTCAGCGGGAAAATCTCCAGGACTCGGTCCGTGTGAGTACAAGTACCTCACAAATGTGGACCACGTCCGCCAGCCGCAAGCACGCGCCCACACACCCCCCAAGCTGAGCGGGACATGTGCACGCAGCGACTCAGCTAAACTCAGGAGAGAACGCGCTGAGACGGAGAATCTGCCTCCTTCGGTCGGGGGCTGGGACCTGCTGAGCGTAGCTGGAGCCCCACATGGGGCGAGACCTCCCGGACGGGCTCTCGCGTGCTGTCCCTGCTCCCCACGAGCCCGCGCCACGGGTCCCAGCGCCTCGCGGGCATAACCCGAATCACAGAGTTGGGATCGGAACGTGTGGGGCCGTGTGTGAAGACGTTCGGCCTGGAACGCAGTAAACGCACAAGCTGGCTATTTCCCCTAACCGGTGGGAACCTATGGGGAAGATTGACTTTTAATTGTTTGTTACACATTAGAAAGCCTTTGCAACGCTTGGAAAATCCTTACTTAGAAAACCTTGTTCCCAAACACCGTTCAGAGCAAACCTCCAATCAATGGCCTGACGGTGCCTCCTAATACCGTCGACACCGTCTCAGCAGTGCCCTCGGGGGGTGGGAGAGGAGTGAGCGGGGCGAGCGGGGCGTGGTGATGTGTGATGTGTGCTGTACGTGTGCACGCACACACCTGTGCGGTAGAGGTGAGTGTGACGGGGAAGTGTCCTTTATCCCTGCAGCCTGTGACGCAGGTGTGTCTGCGCCGCGGTTAGGCAGGCGTGCTCAGCCGGCTCCTGTGTGGCTCACTCTGGGCACCATCGGGTGGGCTTTCCCATGGCCACCGGCACTAGGCACCTCTCCTCCCTGGAGCCTGAGCTCCCACTGCCAAGTGCAGAGCTGGGGCCAAGTGTCAGTGCCCGGAGACACTCAGCCTGTCTGGAAGCCGGCCATCGATAGGGTGGGTTTCCGCTACAGATGTCCTAGACAGCAGCACGTTGGCAAGGCTTCCTGCCCGAGTGGGCAACTCTGGAAAGCTTTCTCCTTAAACGCTGAGAGGGCCTGAGTCACTGCCCTGGCCAGTCACCGCTGTGCCTACCACTGACCCAGGCCACCCAAGGACAGGTCACTCCCTGCGCTGCTGGTCTGGAGGGAGGAAGACCCACCCACCAAACCTCCTTGATCCACACCCAGACGTGGGGCAACCACCACGTCCAGGACCACGTGGGACACGTCCTCAAAAGGAAACACCTTAGTCTGACATAGGGCGTCAGACCTGCGCTTCTGCAAGCCGGCCCACGTGGCCTCTCAGTGCTCCCGGGGCATGGATGTGCCACAGTGACCCCCTTCCCACGCAGCTTCTCACCCATGAAGCACCAGGGCCTCCCTCTGGCCACTGGCCTCGCTCCTGTGGGCCCCCATCTGATGCAAATGTGGCACACCAGATGGCCGGGTCCTGGTGTCCTACCACCTGCAGCCACAACGGCGCCACTGTTGGCCACACGCACGGAACAGCGCCCCGTGCTGTGCCTAGTTGGAGAAGTCTGGCTGCCTAGTTGGAGAGGACAGACAGAGGCTGGCCCCAGAAAGGGGGACAACAGACAGGGTGACGCAGATGCACGATACGTGGGCACAGCTGCCTGCTAGAGCTGGACGCGGTGAGACCGCGGGCACGGACCTCCCCCTCCACGTGGCCTGTCCACGTTTGAAGGATGGTGCCAACACACAAGGGCAGCCTAGTGATCAGACTTAACTCTGGGAGGAGATATTTCGCCTGGAAAATAAAATTTTAGCTGCAGCCACACCAGTGTAAAATTCTGCACTCTCTCACTAAAATGCAATTCTTGCACGCGCAGGACCTCTCCTTTTGCCAAGAGGGAGAATGCACTCACGGGCCCAGGAGATGGACCGACGTGAGCGCAGACGGGAAACGGCCGCTTCCCGTCCTCCCGCGAATAGCTCACCTGCGTCTCTTGGGCCCTGGGCGGCCTTTGAATCGCCGGCGATCATTCCGTCTAATGGAGTTCGAAGTTATTTACCTGCTTTTTTTCTACTTTCCACAATGGAAGGACACGAGTGACTCTCAGAATCACAAAGCCACCGTCGGTAGAGGTCTCGTGTTCGACGCAAGGAGGATGAGGGAACTCGCCCTGGGCCGGTGTGGGCGCACAGGACAGCTGCAAGCACTTTCCTCAGAGCAGGACTTTGCTGAGGGAAAGCATGTGGGATCCAAGTCAGAAATCTTCCAGCATGATATGAGCCTTCAGTGTGGGCTCCGTGGGGTGGTGGGAGCCGTCCTGGGCCCCCAGACCCATCACCCCGTCCTGCCCCCCTCTCTGCCTGCTAGCTGATGTCTGCACGCCGAGCGCACGCGCACGGAGAGTGGGGACAGGCTCGCCGAACAAGTGACTCCCCAGTCCAGCCCCCTGCGGGGAGGTGAGCTGCCTGCAGAGCCGCTCTGAGCCCAACCCACTGCACGTCTCGGAGTTAGGACGGGCACGTAGAGCAATTATTTGAAAGAATGAATTCCAGGGTAGGATTAAAGAACTTTCTAATTCCTACAACCTAGTATGACCTGTCCGTTTGAGCTGTTCCTAGTGTACGACAAGTACGTTTTCAGAAATGAATCACTTTTATCATGTAATAAACATTCTAGTGCCAAGGTCTATACCCCAGAACCCACAGAGAGTCCAGGCGGGTGGGCTGCCTCCCTTCTGTCAAATCCTTCAAGGCAGGAGCAGCCGTCATCTCCATGGTGGCCATGATCGGTCATCAGGAAGCACAAAGCCTGGAAGCCCGGGGTGTTCACGGACCCCCATTTACGGATCACATGGGAAGTTGCACGGGTTGCGTCCCCTGAGCCACACAGAAGCCCCACACGGCAGGCTCTGTGTGCCCCACTCGGCCACCAACACGCTTTCCTGTGGTCTCCAGACAGAGGAGCTGGTGCTCACGCCGCCTGTGAGGTCTGTGGTGGCCCACGGGGCCCAGGAGCAGGAGACTCAGCTGGGAAAGGAGCCCCGTACACTTGGATGCCTCGGGGCCCAGGGAGCATGTGTGGGGCAGGTACTGCACAGCATGGCCTCACTCCCCACTGCTGGCTCACCTGACAACGGAGTAGGGAAGCCTATTAGCTAGCGGAGAGCAAAGTGAAAACCACTGCCTGGTCGGGGAGGGGACTGCGACAGACCCCCTTCCCTGGGGAAGAAGGAAATGTGCATTTGTGAAGTCAGAACTGGGGTCCCATAAGAAATTTGTGTGGGACTGCAGCGGCGAAACGCCCACAAATGGGCATCGGGTTTTCCCAATGGCCCTGACAAAGTGGCGTGTGGTGTCCCAGAGCAGGCCCATGGGTCTGCAAGCCGGAGCTGCAGTGCGGGTGGGGTCCCTCCACCAGGCAGCCTCCCCTCCCCCGTGCCATCCCTCCTCTGGGGACCGGGACTCACTGTGTGCATCCTGCAGGCGTCCGTCCGTCCGGCCCACGGGACCGAGCCTCCCAGAAGACAAAGGCTATTTTCCCTCTGACTGTGTCGGGAGCCAGACAGACACTGACTCACGGGAGCTCTGATGACAACCGAAAGGGAGAGAAGCGGGGTGTTTTGTGTTGCACTCTGGGGCCCATGGGCTCCGTGACAGAGGGATGTGCTCAGACCAGCCTCGAGACAGCCAGCAGCCACCCGGAGCCCATACACTCTGACAGGACAGAGGCCGTTACCCTGCTTCCTGGGGGTCCCAGAATTCCAGGGAAGACAGCAAGGAATAGCGCTGGAGCGTCTGCGTCTCTCCATCCTGCTCCCATCAAGGAGATATGTTTCCTGCACGTCAGGGTTTGGGCTGAACGTCCTCCTCGGGCTCCTTCAGGGCACGCTCGGAGTACCGTCCCAGGCACACGCTGTTCAAGCCCACATCTGCCGTTCTCAGAAAGTGCAGTTTGGACACGTGAAGGGACCTGCCCCTGGTCACACGCCCCTGAGACACAAAGGGGACGTGGGTTCTCGTGCACAGGAACCCCGAGCTGGCGGGGTGACCGCTGCCCTGCCGGCCTCCTGCCGCTTCTGCCGACCATGCTCAGACCCCACAGCCAGTTAAACGGAGTGCTCGGCCGCGGCGGGGGATCCGAACCCAGTCTGCGCGTCTGCAGGAACCAGAGCTTGTGCCAGAGCGTCCGGGACGGGGTCCAGAAGCCCACGTTGTGCCTCAGTTATTACTCACTGTTGGATATTATAGAAGGGGCCTCCGTGCCACAATCCGATAACCGTGGCCAGTGCCACGGACAATGGTAAAGACGGCAGCTGTGGCTGCTGTGCGTCAGGGAAGGGAGGGGAGAGAAGCAGTGTCAGTGCGGGTGGAGGGGAACGTCCGTCCTCGAGGGCTGCTCCTCCAAGATAACCCTTTCCGCCTCGAAAGGCAACAGAGGTCATCTGATATGTTGGCCACTTCCCGGGCGCTAACAGTCCCGGCGATCCCCACCTGCAGGAAATCAATAAGAAATTAAAGCGCTCACAGCCATTTTCAACGCAATCTAGAATGGGGCTTTTTGGGTTGGGTTGTGGTTTCTTTCCCATCTCTACGTTCAGGGTGAGAAACTGCGTGGTTAATCTGATCTACTGTGTCTTGGCCTCAAACACCGCCGTGGCGGAGCTCCCGGCTGCCTGGCCCCGGACGCATAGTGATTAACGAAAGAGGCAGAGATTAAGTGCTTGATATTTGGACGGTGATTATTTCTACTAAAACAGGCTGTAAATGCAGGGCATCCACCTCTAACCTACAAAACCCTCGGTGTCCCACCTTGGAACAAAGTCCCCTCCACAAACCTAACACTGCGTCTCCGCAAACGGGGACCGCAGCCCGTCCGGCCCGGCCAGGAGCCCCGAGGGCGCGTCCCCCACAGAGGGCACCTCTCTGCGCCGGCGCATGGCACGTTTCTGTTATATTGTCGCCAGCAACCCCACAGGGCGAGGTCACGGAGCCCAGCACGCTTCCTGCAGACCAGCTCCGGGGCAGGACTGAGGGGAGCCCACGCGACGTCTGCCCACGAGCTACAGGCCAGTATAAAAAGCACCCCACGTTTCCCCGTGCCTAACAAGAACAAACTCACTCCTGACTCCAGAGCACTTCTTTTTTTTTTTTTTTTTAAGATTTTATTTATTTATTTGACAGACAGAGATCACAAGTAGGCAGAGAGGCAGGCAGAGAGAGAGAGAAGGGGAAGCAGGCTCCCCGCTGCCCAGAGAGCCCGATGTGGGGCTCGATCCCAGGACCCTGGGATCATGACCTGAGTTGAAGGCAGAGGCTTTAACCCACTGAGCCACCCAGGCGCCCCTCCAGGGCACTTCTGCACGGGCCCTGCCTGGCCCTGGGGGGCCGCCTCGCCTCCCAGGTCTGCCGGAACCCAGGGGCCAACCGCGCTCAACAGCCTCACCGCCGCCCAGAGCCCAGCGCAGGGAGACCCTGCGAAGGAGCCAAGAAAACAATGGACGATTCTGCACAAAATATACCTTACAGCAGCCGCGAACGTTCCCGGGACACTCCCATCTTGACCAGCAAGCCCAGATCTCGGCTCCTTCCAGAACATGGGGCCATGACCCCAGACGGGGTGGGTTTTAGGAAGAAGAAGGGCAGCGAAGTGGAGGCCTGAGGGAGGCTCTGTGACCGGCGCCCGCCCTGCTCACCGCGGCTGCCCTCGGAGGATTTCAGAGAAGACCTGATGGGTCAGTGCGCCAGAGGCACATTCACGCGCAGAGCCATCGGGACTCTTGTCCCTTGGTCCCCAAGCGATCCATGCCTGAGGTTTCTAGAACAGAACCACGTTATCGGCCGTGAGACGTCCAAGATGGCCAGTCCACGGAGCTTAAATGATCGTGACATGAACTCACCACCCTCAGGTAGCCAAGGATGGCTTTCCTCAACTCACTTCATATGATTTCTCGCAAAGGAAGGAAGCAAAGAGCCATTGCAATCACAAAGGAAGTGACCTTCTGAGCCCACATTGTTTCCTCCTTGTGTCTCGGGGGAAGCAGGAACATCTGGAACCTTTACCCCGTGTGTGAGGACCCCACAGTCTGTAATGCTGTGCCCGTATCATGCGCACCAGCGATACCCTCACCTGTGTATTACTTTCAACATCTAGCACATTCCTGAGGCTCAGCCCGCTGGCGCACACAGTTGGGTGCCCCGCAGTGTTCTGCTGTGCGGGGACAACACCATTCCCACACCACCACCCTCGGCGGGGACAGCCTCCCTGACCCTCAGCGCTGCCCACAGCAGATGGGAGGACAGGACCACCGGGCCGTTCGGTCAGGGCAACGCTGAGGGTCACCCGGGCCCAGGGCAGGCAGCTGGCCTCAGCCCTGACACGTCCCAGCCCACACCCAGAGCAGCAGACGGCAGCAGCACGTGGGGGCCAAGCTCCCCACACACACCCCCCAACAGCCTTCTTCTCAGAAACGCGTCCCTGAGAGACCCACCTGGGAATCCAGGTCCTTCCACTCGGCCCCCACTTCTGGGTGCTGTTCCCACAGCTCCCGGGCCAGCCGGCTGTGTGGGCGCCAGGGCGCAGGTGTGCCGCGCAGTGGGACCGTCTGCCGTCCGTCGCGAGCTGCCAGGGCCCGGGGTCACGGCTGTGTTTCTCGCCCGCAGGTACCAGCAGCGCCGACGTGAAGGAAAACCGGAACGTGAGCAACCTGGAGGCGCGGCCCCTGCCCGTGGGCGACAGGGCCAGAGGCGGCGCGCCCGGCGTGAAGAGGAAGAGGCCCCTGGAGGAGGGCAACGGCGGCTCCCTGTGCAAGCTGCAGCTCATCTGGAAGAAGCTGTCGTGGTCCGTGGCGCCCAAGAACGCGCTGGTGCAGCTGCACGACCTGCGTCCGGGCCTGCAGTACCGCACGGTGTCGCAGACCGGCCCAGTGCACGCGCCCGTCTTCGCCGTGGCCGTGGAGGTGAACGGGCTCACGTTCGAGGGCACGGGGCCCACCAAGAAGAAAGCGAAGATGCGGGCGGCCGAGCTGGCCCTGAGGTCCTTCGTGCAGTTCCCCAACGCCTGCCAGGCCCACCTGGCCATGGGCAGCGGCGCTGGCCCGTCCACGGACTTCACCTCGGACCAGGCCGACTTCCCTGACACGCTGTTCAAGGAGTTCGAGCCGGCCGCGCCCAGCGAGGCCTTCCCGGGCCGCCGCCCCGCCGATGCCGGGCTGCTGTCGTCCGCCTGCCGGCGGGGACGGCTGCTCTGCCACCCTCTGGACCTGGTGGGCCCGGCACGGCCAGACAGGCCCAGGCTGGGCCCCGCGGCCCCCGGCGAGAGGAACCCCGTGGTCGTGCTGAACGAGCTGCGCTCCGGCCTGCGCTACGTGTGCCTCGCGGAGCCAGCGGAGAAGCGGCGCGCCAAGAGCTTCGTCATGGCCGTGAGCGTGGACGGCAGGACGTTCGAAGGCTCAGGACGCAGCAAGAAGGTGGCCAAGGGTCAGGCGGCTCAGGCCGCCCTCCAGGCTCTCTTCAACATCCGGCTGCCCGGCCGCATCCCCAGCGGGAGCAGAAGTCACCTCTTGCCGCAGGTGAGAGGCGCAGGTGGCCGGGGCAGGCGGCGTCCTTCAGAAGCGAGGAGGACGGGCGGTGGAGGGCAGCAGGCAGACCCCTCTGCCCGGACTGCAGGCCCCCTGGGGCGCGGCATCCTCCAGGAAAGCCAGGCTCTGCCCGGCGCCCTCCATGGGCCCCGTCTCCCAGCCTCAACATTAGGATTGACATTTGGGGGTTGGAGAGAGTGAGCGTGTGAGTGTAAGAGTGTCCAGACCCTGTGTTAGCCAAGCTCGCCCTTGAGACAGTGATACCCCCTGTTAGGAGCGGGGCCCTGGTCCCCAGAGACTGGGTGAGCAGCAGGGAAGCCAGCGTCTTGCCCGGGCCACTCAGGGACCCGGCCGCTGGGCAGCGTGGCAGGAGAGCAGCCCACCTGGTGTGTGACGCGGGGCGGTTGGGGGGCGTCTCCAGCTGGGGGCCCAGAGAGAGCCCCACGGGTGTGGCTCACCTCATCTCAGTGAGGCCAGAGGCAGGCTGGTGCGTGCACGACCCCCTTGGCGCCCCAGCCAGGCCAGATGGAGGTGGGGTCCAAGGGCTCAGCCGGTGGGCGGCAGAGGGCTCAGGGGGAGGGGGGCTGGGAGCCAGCATGATGGTCATGTCAAGGTCATGTCATGGCCACTACGATTTCAACAGTGGGTCTGCCTCTCGCCCTGGCTCACCCCGGCTTATTTGGGAAACACCGCGTAGCGCCGTCCGTGTGGCGGGAACTATCCTGACACCTGGAAACTACGGTGTCCTGCGCAGTCCTGCAGGTGCTCAGGGATGAAAACCACCATTTCTCCCCACGCTCCAGGATTGCTCTGTGGCCACTGCTTCCGGTGCACGTAGGCCAGGCACAGAAGGGAGCGGACCGTGAGGGAGCACGTGGCCCTGTGTGGCTGCAAGTCTGCCAGCACGTGGGGGGATGGGAGGGCTTGGCCACGGAGCACGAGTGAGCTGCGCAGACTTCCCAGCGAAAGGCTCCAGGGCGGACCCCGGGGCAGAGCGGCAACTGGGCCAGCGCTCCCCGTTCCCTCGTCGGGGTGACAGCTGTGAGGCCGGCAGTGACCCGCCCCCACTGCCGTGTCCCTGTTTCTCTGCTACCTCGGCCTCCGGCTCCGTCATTTATTTTCGGAGGCTAGTTGAGTGCTGTAAGGAGAGGCTGGAGGCGTCCAGACCACATCGGCACCTGCCCTGCCCTTCATCCCCGCCTCCCAGGGACGCAAGGTCAGGTAAACCCGGGTGTTTGCCGAGCAGCTCAGTGTCCAACTCCATCCCCGAGCACCTCCCGGGGTGGGGGCTGCAGCCCTGCTCTCACCTCCCACACCCCGGCTCTGCTGTGTGTGCGCCGTTGCCCCTTTCTGTCCCTGAACTCGCGACCCTGTGGTGCAAGTCTGCCACAGCGCCAAGGAAGGGCTGATGCCGCCGCAGCAGGTGAGCCCTGGGCTGCCCACGACCTCGGCCATGCTGTGTCTCCCAGCCCCTTCCCGAGGAGGCCCCTCGCCCCGGCCCCCAGCGGGCCACCGCCAGCCTGGCCTGTCCCCCCACCCCCTCCCGCACTGCCCCCGCGCTCGCTCCCCTGCAGGCTGGGGCTTGTCAGTGAGCTCTGGCCGCGATGCCCTGTCCTTTCATGTTGTGACCCCAAGCGCCCAGAGGGAGGGGCCAGGCCGCACCACTGCTTTGTGACAGCTACTGGACGCCAGGAGGCAGCTCGTCACCTAGAGCCACAGCCCAAAATTGTTTTCCTCTAACGGCCACTGCCCACCCCAACCGGATGACAGAGGGCTGTGGTTCACCAGTCACAGCGAGGCCTGCCGTGCTGCAGGCTCGTTACCTGCTCCCTCACCCCTGCACCCCAGGGCTGGGTGGGGCCGAGCAGGCCAGGAGACCCAGGGCCAGGCTTCATTGGGGGCTTTGCTAAATGTGAATCCCTGTCTTGGGCCTGGTCTGGATTTGGGGGCTGGATTCGGGGTCTGGATTTGGGGGCTGGATTCAGGGGCTGATCTTTAATTCGAAAAAAGATCCCAAGAGTCTGAGTCGTGCCTTGCTTCCCTGCTCTGCCCGATCCTTCCCCCGTGGTCCTGGGCTCCATGTCCCCACAGGCACGACCCTTCATCCCCTAACTATGCTGTTAGCACCTGTGCCAGGAGAGACAGCCAGCAGCCCTGGCCCAGCCAGGCTCCCAGAAAAGGCAGGTCCCCCCGACCCGGAGCCCATGGCAGCCCTGCTCGCTGCTGGACTGGCCATTCTAACGTTCCCAGAGCCCTGACTCCTGGTTCTGCCCCACACAGGGCGGTCTTAGGTGAGCGGAATGACCAACCAGGAGTGTGGTGGGTCACAAAAGCACAGTCCCTCAGGCTTTCCCCAAAGGTTCCGTGGGCGGTGCACAAACTGCTCTCTGCTGGACACCGGAAGCCCCCGTAAATGATGGGGAATGAAGGAAGGATTTGATTGTGATGGCACAGGGGGTCCGGTGGGGAGTGTATGCTCTGGGGCGTGGAGCGGGACCCCACACTTCTGATTTCCATGCAGGGAGGTCAGCTCACGTGCCCTATTCAGCCTGGAGACCAGGTCCACGCTGGCCTGGAAGGGCACGCCGGAGACTCGCTCTGTCCTGATGACAAGTCTGGGCGAGAGCAAGCTCTGCAGCACCCCTCAGCTGAGGACCCATGGGCAGCCTGTCTGGAGAGGCCACCGTGCTGTGCTGGTCACCCAGGCACCAGCCCTGCTGGGCTGCAGGACATGGATGCCTGCAGGCGGAGGTCCCTCCCCACCAGGAACGGCAAACAGTACTTGCTTCCACAACCAGTTTGAAGGAGGTGGTTCTGAAGAGCAGTAGGCCCAGTGACAACGAATATCGTAGGTATTCCCCAAGGTCTGATTTTCACCAACTCCTTTATCGGGGCATTTCTCAGAACTGAGCTAGTTTCGTTCCTTTACTTTCCCGAGATATGGCTTCGGGTCTCTTATCCAGAGGGCTGAAGCCAAGACTTTATTAAATTCTCTAAAACACAGTACAGACCTGGGGGATGGTCTATAACACTCACACACAGGTGTGCAGACTGTGCACTGTGCAAATATCTGTGGATAAGGATCGCCAGGGCAGAGGAGGTAGCTGGCCCACTTTCCTGGCCTGCTCTTGGTGCTGCTTCTCAGTACAGGGCCCCTTGAGATGCTTGCAAGTGACACCGAGTCCGCGTCAGCGTCTACAGACGGTCCCCAACTCAAGATGGCTCAACTCCACAATGTCTCAGCTTTGCATCGGTGCTAAAGCGATACGCACTCAGTAGAAGCCATTTTTTGAGTTTTGAGTTTGGGTTTAGAGTCTCGTCCCGGGCACGCTTGCCTTTTGAGCGGCTCCCGTCAGCCCCACGATCACGGGGGTCACAGCGGGTCTGCGGACAGCCGTCTCGCACCCATACCCGCCGTCAGCTCTCCACAGTGAGCGTCGTACGGGATACACTACGTGAGACCGTCCACACCGGATCCCCAAGTAGGCGCCGTGGTTGGGATTTGTCCCAACCATGGGCAGAGGTCCGCGTGCTGAGCACGTCTCAGGCCGGCGAGACTACGCTGGGACGGTCAAGGGTAGGCGTATTAAATGCATTTTTGGCTTGAGGATATTTTCCATTTACAAGGGTTTTATCGGGACACAACCCCATTAGAAGTCAAGGATAATCTCTAAATACTCATTCCCTGGAAGCATCATCATAAAAAAGGAGATAAAATCACAAAATCTCTGTCTCTGGCCTTTACTTCCCACCCCAGCATGAAAAGAGCTGACTTCGTAGAAATAGGAGATCCCATCAGAAAGGCATCTCCCCGGTGCCGTCCATGGTGGACAGGAGGAGGCACACAGGGTTGGCCTGGAAGGACAGTGGGTACCTGACCCCGTGGTTTCAGGTACCAGCTCCTGGGGTTTCAGGAAGCACGGGGACTGACTTGGAGACTGACTTGCGGGAGCTTCTCCCGCACTCGTTGATCCCCTTTGTTTTGTTTTGTTTCGATTTCCACATGTCTCAAAGGTTCGTCTTTCCCCCAGAGTAAGAGGGGGAGTACCTCCAGCCTGTGCACGCGGGGGCTGCTCGGACTGCACCCTCCAGGGGTCCTTGTGGGACAGTAACCCCACCTGGCTCTGCTCCCCCGTGCGCGGCTAGGGCTGAGATGAGAACCGTGGGGATTTAGGGTGCGATGGAAAGGAACTATCAGTTTTTAAGTTCCAGCTTTTCAGAGCGCATGTGGCTCAGAGCTCCAGCGCACGGCCCCGTTTCCTGGAATCTGCCCCCAGAATTAGCTGCGGAACGAGGCCGAGGGGACTGTTCCTGCCTTCTCCCCGGCTGTGCGGCGGGAAACTAACAGCATAGTTGCGCAAATGTGCCATCCTTCTCCCAAACCCCAAGGTGACCCCCAGCTGCCTCTGGCCACTTTACAGACTGTTGTTCTGATCTCGCAGTCCTGCTAATCTCTCTCACTCGACACGAGTGGCATCCTAACTCCCGTAATGCAGAACCGTTAATTAATATTGCCATAACAAATTAGCAACGGAGGGGCCCTCAAATTTTAAATAGGCTTAAATTAAAAACAGATAGCTGTGGAAATCATATCCACTTGGCTTTGAAATGGCTTAACACTGTCCATGCTGGTTTCCCCGAGGACACCCAAAACCAGCAGCAGACACCCAGGCGTCCTCCCCACAGGGCTCCGGGGACACAGGAAGGGACGGCCGGTGCTGACTCTGCCGTCGGCCACGGGTCCGGCCTGGGGCAATTCCTGGATGACATCTGTCCTGGAGCTCTGAGGGTCCCACGAGAAGAACAGTTTCGGACCCCAAGTCAGTCTCTTGGAAGAGGTCGGCCTCTTGCACGCCAGCAAGGCATTGTCTCGTTTCCACGTCTGACAGGAGTTCAGTTCCTCAGCTGTTTTCCTGTTGTGTCCTTGGGGAGTGGGACTAGGTCCTGACCTCACCGCATCCAGGCACCTGCTGGTGCAGGAGACCCGCCGTGGCTCCGACCCATCTCCAGAGCACGACTCTGGCCACAGAGACGGCGAGCCAAAGAACGCGGCCAAGCACTGACCGGGGGGCTCTGGGGACTTCCCCTGCAGCTCGTAGGCATTGCCGGAAGGTGCGAGGGGCCTAGAGGCTCCCACACACGCCTCCCTTCCCTCGTCCTCTCCCGGCTCTGCCGAGATGCACTCCCTCGCCATCACTGTCCGTCAGGGAACCAGCACACTCGCTTCCACTCGAAACCGCCCAGACAGGAGTAAAGTCTGATCCGGGCCTGGCTGGACGTGAAGGGCAGGTGCCTGCAGCGTGGACTGCTGTGCTCAGCGGGAGCCTGGACAGAGCGTGGCCTCTCACCGGGCAGGATTTCCACCTCACTGGGGAACCTCTGGGGGGAATTCGGCATCTTGGGAGGCTTCCAGAAGCTCATCCCTGGGGAGTCCGTTCGGGCTGCTGTAGCAGAGCACCGCAGATGAGGTGTCAACAAACAGGTCACCCCCAGCTCAGGGGCCTGAAGGCCGACATCGCGGTGTGGCAGACCCCGCGTCCCATGAGGACACTTCTCGGCTCCCAGATAGCGTCTTCCCGCGGCGTCCTCACGCACGGAGGGAGCACGAATCCCCTGTGGGGCCCCGCCTCCCCTCCAGAGACGCCGAACCCAACACCACCATCTTGGGGGTTCCGTGTCACATACAAATGTGGGGGGGGCCACAAGCACGCGCCCCAGCGACGCAGCCGCCACCACCTTCGGGCAGGATGCCCCGCGCCACCATTCCAGCCAGAACACGTCGGCACCAGCCGCGGCCGCGCCCGACCACAGCCAGGCCGGCCCAGCGCGGCCTTCTTGCCACTCTGGCCTCGGCCCCCTCCTGCCCCCCCCCCCCCGACGGATCCGCACACTCCGCTCAGTTAATGAATAAAAGCAAACTCCACGTAACTGAGACCTCGCTCGCCCCGTGTGAACGCAGGCCGCCCTCTGAGAGAAAACACGTATCTCTGCAGCCTCGGAAGAAAACCCACTCGGTGCCGTGACACCGCCGTTCGGCTGAGCCAGCCCCTGAAACACAGCCCCCTTCCCTGACCACCGCCACGAACACCAGCCACAGACCACCGACCCCTGGATGAGGCCAGGGCCTGCCCCACACGATGCCTTTTCATCGGTTAACAAAAACAAAGAAACAACTTCGTTTCACTGCAGAAACACCCTGTGGGGGGAGGGGCTGCTCTGAAGGGGTGCAGAGAAGGCACCCAGGTTGGGCCAGGCAGCACCCCCACCCTCCCCTCTCGAGCTGCAGGGAAGGTCCCGGAACGCTTGATTTCGGGTGCTAGCAGTTAATTTGGGGATGCAAGTATTAAAAATGGAGCATGGTTATGCAAAGTCCCTGTGCGTTGCCGGAAGGTGCGAGGGGCCTAGCATCCGTCTTTACCGTCTCCAGTAAATACGGTATCGCCTTGTCACGGAGCATCCCTGCAGCGGGGAGCAGGGATGTTTCCTTCCAGTCAAACACAGTGATGGCCATCTGTCAGGATGGGGAGAGACCTCAGAATCCCGCAGACAGCCCGGCGCTGGGGAGGACAAGCGGACGCTGTCCTCTGTCCCGACACTGAGAAGTTATGAAGTCGGATGACACAGAAACATGGTCATGTCGGGTTTTTGTTAATGTCGTTAATCAGATAAGCCGACCAGTCAAGATGAAGCCGAATCAGTGCTTCCCAGGTGTCTGTCTGTCTCTCAGACACACACACGCACTGTGCACCGTGGCACACTCATGCACGGCCTGTGTGATTCCGCCTCTAGACAGAAGACAGTCAGCCGCGGCCGGGGCCAAGGTGCGAGAAACATGCCCTCCTTAGCATCACATCTCAGAGACTTAGCAAAAGCTGTTCTCCCCGTGGAGCTACCCAACCTCTCTGCCGTGCTGCTCTGGTGCCTGCGAAGGGCTGTTCCGACGATCGGTCATGACCGCGGAGCAGCGCGCTGTGGCCACTAGCGGCCCTCCCTGTCGTCGTGATGAGGACGCAGCTGGAGGCTCGGCACTTCGGGGCGTCCCCTTTCTGCACCTAGGACATCACAACGCCCGCAGCAGCCAGAGGGGACACTAGTCCGTCCGCTCAGGGCCAGGCTTCCAGAGAGTCGCGAGGCTGGGACGCGCGGGCTCCTACCAAGGGCTGGGCAGCAACACTTGCAGGAGCAAACCACGTGCCGCCACCGGAGGCTCGGATGCACGGGGCCGTGTTCCTGTTTGCCGAACACTCCGCAGCCCGTGTGCAGCTGAGAAGCGGGAGCGAATTCACGGGGGTGCTGCGGGGAGGGGCTCTGGCGGGCGCGGGGCATGGGCACCGCCAGCTGTCTTACTCACACCGCCCCATCCCTCTTGGAGTGCAGAGAGGCCTGAAGAGCGGCGTCGTGGGTGGGGACGCTGTGACCCGGCTGTGTTCCCGCCACACAACCCCCCTCCAGGATGCAACCAGCCCCCCCAGCTCAGACCCAGCATCCAGTCTCACTCCCGTGGGAACGTTTCTTCCGAGGATGCACGTGCAGGTAAGCCGTGCTGACCCAGGACAGGGCCACCAGGGCTGATGACAGCGCCCTGGTTCCACGCAGGACCTCTGTCCCCCGGCGGCCGCGGCTCCTTTTTCCCTCTGCGTTCACCTTCAGTAGCTCAAACTCTAAGATGCTTGACGTGGGCCCCAGAGGGAGCCAGGGTGAAGGTTCCCTCACTAAGCATCTCGGTCTCAGTCTCGGGGTACAGCGTGGGCGGACCCTCGCGTGTGGCCAGCCCCTCCCCCTCAGCTACTCTGGGTGATCCTAGACGACCAAGGGAGACCCTGAGGGAACCTTCTGGATTGTCACACAGCTTGGAGTACATGATCGCTCTGCAAGGCTGTGGAAGGCTGCTTAGTGGGTACTTTGTTTGAGAAGAAGGGGTGGGAAGCAAGAGGAAAATCGCACTTTTATCCAGAACGGTGGTGCCTTCCCGAGAGCGGGCTGCACAGCGGCCACCGAGGCGTCCCCCCTAGAGCAACCCCGGCTCTCTCTGGCCACTCTCCTGCATCAGATAAGTGCCCTGGGCAGATGCTGCCACCACCACAGCACGTGAACATTGTGGACGCCAGGGTGACCCACTGTCCTACAAGGTTCCGGAAGCCTGTCTGCCTCCTTGGAACTGTTCTCTTGCTGGTCTGCACCCACTCTGCCCGGGTCCAGCCTGTGATCACACAAGCAGCCTCTCACTCTCCTGCGCATCTGGGTTTTGTGACCGCACACTTCCCACGGCCCACAGGGAGAGGAAGGCGGCATTTCACAGAAGGAAGACGCCCTCCGCGTCCGCCGGCCCGGAACTCCCCCAAAGCTTCACTTCCTTGTTTCCCCAGAACGACTGACAGGTCACCTCACTGTCATTGCGCACGGGAAAAACCTTCTAAACGTCTCTCCTTGGTGAGGGTGCTGAAGGCTTTGTGAACAACACATTACACGTTCACACAATGCACACGCCATGTCCAGTGTGTGTACAGGACGCACTCGCGGGACACGTGTTCACACAAGGCACATGCAACGTGCGCACGGTATGTCCAGTGTGTGTTTCCACGAGCGCCTCGCCCATCTCACTTCTTACTGAAACACATTTGCTGCAATTTTCTTCAAAGATTTTCTTTATTTCGCAGTGAGAGAGAGCACAAGCAGGGGGAGCGGCAGTGAGGAGGGAGAAGCAGGCTCCCCGCTGAGCAGGGTCCCGATGCCAGACTCCCTCCCAGGACCCTGGGATCATGACCTGCCCGAAGGCAGACGCTTCACCGACTGAGCCCCCCAGGCGCCCCAGTTTGTTGCAATTAAATAACAGGACTTGAGTATGTTTGTCGGCTTAAACGTTCCCAGCACTGGGTTTGGCATTTTCAAATACAGTTAATATGATAGTTGATTGATCTGGCGGCGTCTGTCCACCAAGCTCCCCGCCCTGCATCTTATTGTTCCTCAGCCACGGAGCACAACGGCGGCGCTGCAGACCCAGCAGCGATGTCAGGGGCTCTTACTTCCCAGGCCCCGGACGGCCGCTGTGCCTGACGTACGATCGCACAGCCCAGCCTCACGAAGTCCTTGGAGGCAGTGCGACTCGTGTCCTATTGCACAGAGGAGGGCGCTGAGGCAGACATTAAACCCTCTGCCCACAGTCAGCCGGTGAGCGGCGGTGGCCACAGACAGCGTCCCCAGCGCCAAGCAGCAGCCGTCGGACGAATCAGATGATCAACCCTTTCCTGCTGGGCTGTGTTTCCAGTAAAATGCAGCATCTGCTCCAGTCCTCCCAGGGTTGGTGCAAAGGGCTGGCTTCAAAATGCCACTTTCCTTCACATCACGGGGGCGGAGAGGTCGCAGCTTAGAGAGGGAGCAGCTCAGAGTCCCAGACCAGTAACCATGGCCCCACAGTTCAACATCGGGAAAATGCATTTTTCTAAACTCGTGCACTCAGTGGAACTGTGAGTTCATGCAAGCACTTGGAGTTACAAGCCTGCAGAACCAAAGTCCCTGTCCACCCACAGCGAGGGGCTTGCTCTAGGAGCAGGAGTGTCCCCTCGGGCCGGAGGACAACGCCCGCCATGACAAACCCGGCTTCCACGGCCGGAGCACACCCCGTCCTCACCGAGCGTCGTGGGAGACGGTCTCCACATGAGGAGAGCACTTGGTGAACGACGCTCAGGTTGCACGGTCGTGGCAGAGGCTCCCCCGGGACCTGGACCGAGGACTCAGAGCAGGCGCACATGCATGTCAGCAGCAGCAAGACACACAGATTCGGGCTCCCACGCCACGCGGCAGGAGTCGGACGAGCTTGAAGACACGACACAGGGTTTGCAGGGGACATGCCTTCCTGCCTGGCCCCAGGACCCCGACCCCCGACCAACAGAGGGGCGCGGCCCGAGCCGTCCTGCCCGGGATAGCAGCGGGGGCAGAGACTCCCTTCCGGGGCTCGTTGGCCCTGTCCGCTGGCTCGGCCCTGTCCGCTGGCCTGGCCCTGCAGGCCATTGGGCTGGGTCCCCGCTCCCAGAACAAGTGGCTCTTTTTCCAACAACGTCCCAGTGGACAGAGATCAGCACGGCAGGGTCCCGGAAGGAGGCGTCGAGAAGAGGCTGAGGTGCCCAGCACGACGGGTTTTCTCACGTGGGGCCGGGCGAGGCCGACTGTCCCGAGTGCCCGCGACTCACGGGCAGAGCCGACACCGCCAGCTCCCCTGCACGCAGCCTCCACCAGCAGCGGACAACCTGGGAAGCAGAGAGGAAACACCAGGAATAATGGTGCCCAGAACGTGCCCAGAGGCCATGGTCCCTGACGTCCGGCGACAGACCACGCCCTGGAGCTCCAGGGAGGACCAGCCAGCGTCCAGCTCACCTGTTGGAGGGGCCGACATCCAGCTTCCACGGTGCTTGACGCAGCTGCGACCTCCGTTTGCGGCAGGGTCCGGACCCAACACGCGGCCATGCGGCCAGGAACTGGAACTCGATCTGGAGAGAAGTGTCCACCCGCACAGCCCCGCACGAGGTGCCTGGACACGCGTGCGACACGCACCCACCTCACCTCGCTGTCCCGGAAACTGGCTTCGTACACGTCAGCTCCTGCTTATGTACAAAGCTCACCAACACATCTCTCCCAGTTCACGCTAAAATCACCGTCCCACAACCTCCTCCTGCTGGTTTCCAGGGTCCGGAGCGGACCGTGGACCTCCACCGCCGGGCCACATGCTGTTCCCATCGCGGGAGACGGGAGCAGAGGGAGGTGGAACGGCCACCACAAAGGCCACGGCCACTGAGCATGGCGGAGGGAGAGCGGAGGTGATGAGCTGAACCACCCTGAGAGTAATTCTTCCTCGCATGAAGGACGGTGATAAACTTCACCTGACACGGTGACCCTCGGCGGACTGAGAAGGCGCGGTTGCTGCTCCAGAGACCGTCTGTGGTCTCCGGAGGGCGAGCGGGGTCCAGAAAATGTCTTTTCCGTGAGGAACACCTCGTAACTCACAAGGGGCTGAACCTAAATGGAGCTACAAAGGTCGTTCTTACTTTATGACAAGAAGGAATTACCAAGGAGCCTGCAAACCCTTCATTTCCCTTCCCTGGCCGTGCAGGACTCGTGCGTCATAATGTAGAATGACCGAGCTCCGCAGCGAGAGCATTCATTTAACAGACACCAACGGGCTTCCGCAACGCGGGCAGGTGTGCGAGAACCAGAGAAACGTCTGCTACGTGCCTAGAGCGTTGGTTAGGCACCAAGTACTTAAAACACTGATGAACTGAGGGTAAACTGATGAAATTCATTAGGAAAGTCACAGAGAGCACGAGAGACAGCCACAGGACGCACAGGACGAGGAGATAAGGTGTGACCACATCCCATGTGCGCCGGGTCTGACTACTGCAAAGTGAGTGGCGCTGTAAATGTTTTACGGACTCCCACTGCTGGAAAGCCTCCGGCACTGAACCCTGTGGAAAAGCAAAGAACCTTTTCGAAATGAATTGGTGCTGAATTTATACGCATTCCACAAATTTGAATGTTTGCATATTGGAGTTTGTTTAAATGGGGGACACGTTTAGAAATCACTGGATTTTACAACCAAATTACTCTTGAATAAGAGTTAATTATGTTTACATTTGTCATGAAAATATATGGAAACATGCTATGAATGGTCATATTAACCACAACAGCCCAATGTGAAGACCCATTTAGTACTATTCAAACCCAAATTCAGTGTTGAGGCACTTGGAAGCCAGTCTCCTTGTGATGCAAACATCTCTCTGACTTGCACGCACTGAATGGAATAAACAAAGCAATGAGCTAGTGGCAAAAACAATGAGATAATCAGGATTGCAGTTTTTGCTTTGATGACTTCTAAAATCAGAAAAAAGGGAAAGACTATATCCTATCTAGGCAGGGACTTATTTATTCTTATTTAAGATGGATCAAAATGTTCCTTTAGGTTTAGAAAAGACGTAAATAACTGCCAGAGTTTGTGCACAGCTCGATTAATAGCTTGTAAACTGTCTTGCAGAGAGACTGGTTCCCACGTACCCATCCATTTATCCATCCACACCTACATGCATCCGTGCGTCCATCCGTCCGTCCATCTACCCATCCATCCGTCCGTCCATCCGTCCGCCCATCCATCCATCCATCGATGTATCCATCCATCCATCCATCCATCCATCCATCTATCCGTCCATCCGTCCGCCCATCCATCCATCCATCTATGTACCCATCCATCCATCCATCCATCCATCTGTCCATCCGTCCGCCCATCCATCCATCCGTCCATTTTACAAGTACTTAATGAGCATACTCGGACTCAGGTGATGAGCCAAGTGCTAGGAACACACAGAGGTGAACAGGATAAAGAACTCCCTCTTGAGAATTGCTCGTAGCTGGTCAATGTGTTCCCCAAATTGTGGTCGAGTATTCCCAGCATAACATTTGCATGGGTGTCGCATCTGAAAATGCAGATACTGGGCACTTCGCCTAGACTTGCCAAATCAGAAAATCTTGGGCTGTATTTCCAACAAGTACCCCCAAATGATTCTTCCTCATGCTAAAATTTCAGAACTGAACTGCAGGAATGGTTTGAAATGAAAACAAATAATTATGCTATGTTTTACTATGCTGCTGTAGAGCTGCGTTGAGCGTCTAGTGGAAGCAGAGGAGAGAGGGCTAACTCAGGTCCCACGCAACAAAGACTGTTAACGAGAGCACATCCGACACACGGCAAGTTCACAAAGAAATCCCACACGTTCTATAGAAAACCATAGTAAATACAAAGTGAATTTTAACTCTATACAACTGTGTTTGGCTTTTGTGAAAGAACGTTCCTCATAAGAGGAAAGCCGCAAAAGGGCAGGAAGTCATCCACCTTGAAACGCTGAAGGCGCGTCTGTTAGCCCTGCGGAGCTTAACGGAAGCACAGCGGAGCGGCCTGACGGACGGTGTGAGCTACGGCGGCGAGCGCACACAGAGAAAGAGCGGGCGTGCGCACGGCACGGGCGAGCACTCCTCGTCTTCGGAAGCGGTTTCTGACCCGAGGCTCACGTCTGACAACGGCAGACGCCGCGGCCCGCGCCGCCGAACGCCAGCCGCGTGTTCAAACGGGTCTGACCCGGGAGAGGGGCGGAGCGCTCTCAGACTTTGTGTCATTCACTAAGGAACACGAAGCTGAGGGTCAATCCGCTCGCGGGACATCCGCGGACACCCGCTCCGTAGCACACGCAGTCCGTCCCGCTCCACGGCTGACGCGGGGAAGGGGACCCAGCGGCAGGCTTGCCTCGCGCCAGGGCTCCCAGCCGGCCCCGAGGTGACGGGCAGGCCCCGCGCACCAGTGACCTCACTGTGCTTCCTGACGGGTCGACTATTCCATATGAGTTTATCTGCACTTTGTGCAAACACCACTGGGGGCTCGGCCTCGGTCTCTGGAGACGTCCACTGACCAAGCTCGGGACAGAGGGAGCGCGGATCGTGTCTGGGGTTCAGTCCTGGCCGGGGCCTGCAGGCACGTGTGGGGCACAGGCACGGTGTGGCCGAGGAGTGAGCGGGCCTGACTGCGGGTCTTCCCACCCACAGCAGCAGCCCCCGACCCCGTGCCCTTCTCATCTTATTCCATGAGGCTTTCTGGTGTCTGGCTGGTGGGCGGCCCCGCCTTCCCCAGGAGTTACCTGCTGCCCACATCTGTCCTCCTCGGTGCCCTTTCTCTGCTACACACACACACACACACACACACACACACACACACACACACACTCTGCCTCGTGCCTGAGCTGTGTATTAGTGTTGATGAAGTTCTTGAACCTAGGTGAGGTTCGGTGGGGTGAGGTTTGGAGCCGACGGCTAAGAAAGAATTCTTAAGATGTCTTTGGTGCAAAAATGTGGTTTATTAGAGCATGGGGACAGGACCCGTGGGCAGACGGAGATGCTGCGCCGGGCATGTTAGGAGTGGCAGGTTATATACACAGGAGTTGGGTAGGTGAGGACAAAGGGGTGTTCAGAAGGGCTATGGGGTAAAGAAGACTGTCAGGATATTGAAGGCCTGGTTACTATCAAGCCAAGGCCGCTTTCCCTCTAATGAGGCACTAACATAAAGACAATTGGGAGTCTCCCGGCGGAATGTCACATTCCTGCTATCAAGCGTCCTTGTTAGTGAGATTTAGGTTTAAAAGAAATTTAACTTTATTTACTTTTCCTTCTACCTCAGCCTCCTTCAGTTTTTATGGAGGGGAGGGTGACATTAGGGCTTGAGGAACTGAGTTATGTGCCTCTGGAAATTGGGCTATTGATAAGGTAACTTCTTTGTTATAAATCTCTAGGACATTTGTAAACCAAGGGAGACTCTGTCTTGCAGGATTGTGATCTCTGCAAGTTAACTATTTGTTTCTCGTTTATGGCAGTCAGGGGTGCCTGAGGAATGTGACACATACTACCGAGGGGAGCGGGTGGAGAGGGGTGCAAGGTGCCAGCTTTTGCTTTGTCCTCAGCCAGCCTCCTGCTCCCTCATCAGTGTGAAGAGAAAAACTATGCTGGGGGCAAGGATAAAAGCGCCCTCAGAAGGGCTCTGGGCTCACAGCACCGTGCGGACAGGGAGGCAGGCCCCATGGTCAAGACCATGGACACAGTCGAGACCGTGGACGCGGTACTGCCTGCTGGACTTTGGGCACCTGCGCTTTCACCGTTCGGTAAAACTAGGGAGGAGTGGAACCCACCCCCCAGGGCCGCGGTGACAATAACTAAAAGGACCCTTTTGGGACCTCATCCTTCCCCACAACACAATGTAGCCGCCTAAGTATTGTGTAACACAGGGTGACTCCAAAGTAAGCCATTACAGCACCAAAGTCAAGCAGAGCCAAGGGGAGAGCTCATAACAATTGAGTAAACTCAGCTAAGTCTGGGGCACTTGTAATGAGCCTAGCGGTTGAGAGAGAAACGATCAAGCACTTTCCTTTAATGAGCTCAGGGGCTGTGCTCTGCGATGGTCACTGGCAGCCGGCGTGGGCAGTTGACAGCGCACACCCGGTCCCAGACCCAGAAAACGGGCCAGTCTGAGAAGGGCTCCCACAGATGGCTCTGCTTCTGCCCACAGTGTCTCCTGCTTCGTACTCACCTTCTTTTATTTTTGTCAATGGGAAGGGGACAAGGAAAAATCTGGGTAACCTAAAACCTACAGAAAGGGAAGCAGGAGCTCTGCCTCCCAGTGTCATAAATTATTTTTACGTTTAAGTAGTCAATTTAGTCAAAGAATTCAAAAGTTTTTGAGGTTTTTCCTCAAATTGATGTAGCCTGTCTGAATTAATTAACCAGATGTCATCAAAAAAAAATTACAAAACGTATAACACAAGGGGAGGGGAGTTCTCTCCACCTCTACCCTCTGCTCTCAGCTGTCAACACAGGGATGGTCTTGCAGTCCTGAGAATTCTTCTGTCAAAATATCAAAAACATGTCATTTTTCATTGCAATATTTTTCATTCATCTGTTAGATGCCCCCAAAGCAGCCACAAGGCCTGTGCAGGTCAGCGAGCGCTCCGGCCTCCCTGCTAGCGGGTTCAGGGTTGCAGCACCTGAGTTCCCCGCCCTGACGTGCAAACGTGCGAGTGGGATGAACGGCACGTGGCCTTCTGAGTCAGACCAACCCTATCACATCCACATGCTGTCACCTCACCATTTCACTAGTGGTTTTTCTGAAAGCCTTCCCCACTGCCCACGTAACCACCATCACAGCCCGGCACCAGAGCCTCTAAACACCCCTGACAGCTTGCTAGACCACGGCAGACGGGCAGGCCCCGCACGGATCAGCTTAGTGTGGTGAAGTTTCTGAGGTGTGGTGTGTGTGGACGGTGCATCGAGGTAAAAGAGGAAAGTCTAGAGCTTTTATTACTTTGCATTTTAATCTCATTATAACAATTTTCTGAGCTAAATCAAATACCATAAATTCTTCCTTTCAACGTGTGTGAGCCCGTGGTTTTTTGTATATTCAGAGTTGGGCAACCATTACCACCATCTAATTTTAGAAGTTTCACCACCCCCCAAAAAACCCTATTAGCGTTCTCCCCTCCCTCAGCCCCTGGCAACCACACATCTTTCTGTCTCTCAGCACCGCCTTACTCCCCACGCTCCACGGAAACGGAGCCACACGGTTTGCAGCCTCTTGTGTCTGGCTTCTTTGACAGCATCTTTTATTCGAGGTCCATCCATGATCTGGACAAAGTATCGGTTGTTCATTCCTTTTTATAGCCAAATGACATTTGAGTTTAAGGATGTGCCGCACTGTCTTCGTCCATTCATGTGGACCCTCCAGCACGTGGGAGGCCTCTACTTTCTGGCGTCCTGAGTGATGCTCTGAGCACTGGCACACACATTTCTGTGTGGACGTGCGTTTCCACTTCTCCTGAGTATCACCCAGCAGGGGAAGTGCTGTTTCTGAATGTACTTAACATCTCGAGAACTTTCTGGCCTCTCTTCCCACTAGAAGTGAACGGGGGCTCCGGCTTCTCCACATCCTGGACAACACTGCTGTCATCTGTCCTGTCTCTTGGCCACCCTGTCGGGGTGAAATGGCATGTCAGTATTGTTTGGACTTGCATTTCTGATGACTCAGGATCTTGGGGGTCTTCTAATGAGTCCCGTACACGTCTTCTTTGGAGAAAAACCTGTTCAGATCCTTGGGACTATTTTTATTTGGGTCTTTTATCTTCTGAGTTATTAGATTCCCTTATATATACTGGCTACTAGTCCCTTTTCAGACGTAGGACTTGCAATATTTTCTCCCATTCCAAGGGTTGCCTTTGCACTTTCTTGATGACGTCCTTTGAAGCATGAAAGTTTTTAAATTTGACGAAGCCCAAATGACTCATTTTCCCTTTTCTGACTTGGTCTCACCAAGGTCATGAAGATGGACCCCTAGGCTTCCTGGTAATGGCTTTACAGTTTCCACTAGAACCTCCCAGATGTTGTTGAATAGCGGTGGTCTGGGCAGACAAGCTGGTCTTTTTCCTAATGGTAGGGAGAAAGCATTCAGTCTCTCGCTGGGGAGTGTGAAGTGAGCCGTGCGTTTTTCATAGTTGTTTCTCAAGTTAAGGGAGTTCTCCTCCGCCCCTCATTCATGGGGCATGTCTCCTTACTCTTTAATTTTTTTTAACTTCTATTTTTTGTATATTTTACAAATTACATTAACAGTTTGTACCATCTGTAAATGAGCTGATGTGTGTATGTGGAATGAACACTCACAGCTCCTTTAGAAAGAAGACCGCAGGCCCCTAGCATCGCCAAGCCCATGCTATGACCGGCGCGCTCCAGGAAGGTCCACCTCACGTTACACGTCACGCCACAGACTACTGACTTCTGTTCTGATGACTAAGGGACATCGAGTGAGTGTGAGGCGCAGTCAAACCCAACTTGCCAGTCCTTGCTGAAGGGGTCCCTATCCCATCTCCTTCAGATGCAGAAGAATGTGGATAAAACTCGGCGATTATGCAGCTATCCCCTGCTTTCAAGGAAATACAGAGAGAGTAAAGTAGCCCTGAAGGGAAGAGGACACGTCACTTTAGTCTGAAAACCTCTAGTGACATCTATGTAGATCAGGAAGAACTGAAGGAAACAGATCGCTTCTCCCACACAGCTTCCCCAGACCCACGACCCTGAACCACAGGCGCCGTTCCGGAGCATTCCAGCAGGCAGCAGCCGCAGACGGCCAGCCCCTGCCCGAGCCTGCCCCAACACACCAGGAACACTTGTGCCAAGTCCTGTCTCCAAGACACAAACCAGGTACCCAGGCTGGTCCCTGACGCGTGGAGTCCGGGGCCGGCACCGGGCTGAGAGGCCGCCACACGTGGATCTCAAACGGGGCAAAGCCGCAGTGTTTCAGCGAGCTATCACACAAGAGCGAGGCAGCCGTCCACAAGCACTCTCAGTTCCCCAAGCAATTGTGCAGAGCAGAAAATTCGGGTGGAAACTGATGGGGCAGAGCCGTGACCAGGAGGGAGATGGAAGGTGTGTGTCTGAGAGCGCCAGACAGCCAGCCTGGAAACCTGGATGTAAGATCCCGGCGCACTGGGAAGGATGCTCCCTGGCCGGCCCGCTCCCCCCCGCCCCCGCCCAGGGTGGACACCTGCTTAAACCCCTTGAAACGCCGGGGCCTCCTGCTTCCAGTCTGAAAGATTTTGAACAAACGATATATTTTAATTGATTTAATTACTTAAACCCTGAAGAGTTGCTGGCACAGAGCTAATAGCAGGGGTTTCCTTATTTTATTCACACTTTCATGACTGTCAGTGCCTGGATTTACATTTGGAAATAAAGAGTCTGACGAGCTTCCCATCTCCACGGGCAGCAGGCGAGGGGCGCGCGGCGGCCGAGCGGTTCTCCGCGGAGCTGAAATGCCATCCTGCCCCGCCGCCTTAACCCTCATCCACGCGGGAGCCTCGGGCCGCACACGCCGAGTGTGAGCTCCGCACTGAGTCGGAGCTGCGGTCTGAGCTCGGCGTGTCGTACGTCTACGTCAGCTCGGTGACAAGCGTCTGGAGCCACCTTTCTGCAGAGCTGCTCCGTGTTGAGCGTCGAGAAGGAAGAGGTTCACAGGCTCGAGCTCTACGGGGCGAGTCCGACGGGGGCAGCGGCAAGGCAGCCCCTCCACTCCGTCCGCACCCTGTTCCGGAACATCTGCAAAGCACCACGTGACTCAGACCCCTGTGCTACGCCACAGCTCGACCTCCTCAGGGACAGTGCGAGACACCGAGCAGGCTAGCCCGAGAGCTGCCCTGGGCGTGGCGCTCCAAGCCCGCACCTGGGTCCCGGCTGTCCTGTCCGTCCCGACTAACCACCAGCAGGAGGCAAAACGATGGGGTGTCTGCCAGACCGCCAGTACGCCTTCTAGACACCACGTCCCCACCCTTGTTTGGAACTGTCCTGCGAGGCTGGGCCACGAGCAGCTCTGCCCTGTGTCAGCAGCCTGCTGACCCCCTCAGTCCCCCCGGGCCGCTCTCCCCAGCCAGCTAATCCCGGGGGCCCCACACTTCACCCCAGAGAAGCAGTGGCTTATCTCACTGTGCGCGTGTATGATCCTACTTCTCGCCAGCTCAGGCCCCGGGGACCTCGCTGCACCAGTGGTGGCTTCGCTCCTCCTCTCACCCCCCCAGCGGAGGACCCCGGCTTGCTCGCGGAGCTGCCGCAGTCACCGCACTTGGTCATGTTTCCCACCCACTCGGCATCCTTCCATGCCCCACCACCTGCCCCACCACAGCCTCGAAGCCAGGCCAGCTGTGATCAGAGTACGGCCGCTGGACCGGGGGTCAGGAAGGGGCCCCAACAGGACGACGCCCCTGGGGGCTCCCCTGGCTCAGGTGCTGGGCTCTGCCACCACAGGTACCATTCCCCTGCGGGAACCAGCGTTTCCAACCCCAGACCCACCGCCTCTGTCGCCGGTCAGCCTCCAAATACTTCATCGTCTCCCTTCACTGTCCCCTCAGCCCAGGCGGCTGCCCGACTCCGGTTCCACTCCGGCAGCACTCCGTGATGTCACTCTGTGATGTCACTCTGTGATGATCCTCTGTGGAGTTGCTCACATCACCCTGTGATGTCACTCATGATGTCACTCGTGCTGTTGCTCTGTGATATGATTCCGTGATGTCACTCATGATGTCACTCTGCGATGCCATTCTGTGTTGTCACTCACTCGTGATGTCCCTCCGTGACGTCAGGGATGAACTCCTCATCGTGTGGGGTCCCGCACCGCTGCCTGCCTCCCGCCCGTGAGCTCTGGGAAGCAGAGGGCCTGAACCTGCCAGCACCGATATTAGCAGAAATGTGGGCTCAACACAGTTCTTCGGGGATGAGGATTAGTCTTCTTTCTGTTCTTTGTCCTTTTACTCCTCCTCATTGTCCTCCCCCTCTGCTGCGGCTCAGCTGCGCGTGTGAGATCCAGTCGGGTCGCCCCCCACGCCACTGGAAACAGTCGCTGACATGGAACCAGGGCACAAGTCCTTGTAACTGCGGTCACAGTCACTCCGTCACCCTTAATTCAGTGTAACCAAAGCCTTCAGTGATTCCACGTGGCCCCCACAGGTCGGCACTGGGGCTTCCCGAGAGCCCTGGCGTTTCTGCGGGAGGACCTCAGACCATTCCTCAGTCAGTCGCTGATGAAGAACAAACTGGTATCCTTCTAGCCTTTCGTGTCGAGAGGCCCTAAAAGCATATCTTTAACTCAAGAAGGTGATATTTTCTTCCCCGCAGTTTTAACTTTATAGTCAAGACACCAGAATGGATACGTTTGCATTACATTTTTCAAGATGAGCATTTCTTGAGTTTTGCACACCTACTGCTTAACATGGATGCTTTCCCCGTTCTAACAATCCCCTGAGAGACAGTGGACTCACCAACCACCCTTCCCACGAGCAGAGGACAAGTACCGGAATCCGTTAGCCGGGAAGACGTGCGCACCTCGCCACGGCTGGGTGCCCGGGGGGACCGACCCCCTCGACGCTCCCCGGCACCCGGCTTCGGGAGTGCGGCACCTCAGCGCTCCTGACCCCGGGGGCGCACCCTGCTCACGGGGGTGAGGGCACCTCCGCACGGAGGCCCCAGCACAGAGCTCCGTCAGGGGCCAGAGGCAGGACGCGGCTGGTGACGGCACCCACCGCGCAAGGGCTCTGGGGTCTGGCGGTGTCACGAGAACACGCTCACGTGTTTTCCTGAATGAGAGGAACGTTTAAACATGGAGCGAAGCCCGCGTCCTGCAAGCCCTGTGGACGCTGGACAGGCTCTTCCCCGACTGAGCCACCCAGGCTCCCCGTCCACACAGGCTCTTCGCGGGCAACCAGAAGAGGCAGCACGGCTGGGGTGTCACGGCGCGGAGAGACGTCCGAGGGGCCGGGGCTCCGCACAGCCGGAGAACTGGGGTCCGGCTGCTGCCCTCCGCAGAACACTCGGGCTGCTTGTGCCGCAGACACACCTGGTTCACTCCCCAGACGTCCAGGTCCGTCGGCGGGGGACGAGGCCCGGGACTGATGTGCGTGTGCGTGTGTTTGGAGTCGTGAGTACACCGCAGTGGCCGTGTAGGACACCCGCCACCACAGCCGCGTCCTGCTGCCTTCGAAAGCCACTCCCGCCTGCCTCCCAACCCCTTCCTTAATGCTCGCACCTGTCAACGGCCCCCATTCCTGTAATTGTGAGTTTTCTCACCATAACGCAAACGCAGTCATACCGCGCGCCCTCGGGTCGGTCTCTTCTCTCCGTGCAGCTCTCTGGCCGTCCGTCCAGTGGCTGCGCGGATCGAGACTCTGTTGATACTGCCGGGTGGTGTGTGTGGTGTGAACAGACCACAGTTTGTTTAAACCTGACACAGTGAAGGACAACCGTGGGGACCCCGGTTGGGACAATTATGCGTCCAGTGCTATGAGCGTCCGCGTGGTGTTTGTGTGTGAGAACGTAAATTTCCGTTTCTCTGGGACACACGCCCAAGGGCACAGCGGCTGGGCCGTATGGTGATCCCGTCCCCACAAGAAATTGCCAGAGCGATTTTCAGAGCGACGGCCCCAACGTGCGTCCCGCGGCAGAGTGTGGGGCGCCCGGGTCCACCCTGTCCGGCCGGCGCGCAGCGGGGTCGCTGCTCTTCGAGGCGGCCACTCTGGCGGGCGTGTGGGAGCGTCTCGTGGGCTTTCCGGCCGCATGTCCCCAGCGACAAGTGGCACCGAACAGCTCGGCATGTGCGAATCTTCACTGGCGTTCTCCGCGCGTCTCTGTCGCTTTCTGATTCTCTGTCTTCCGGACGCGTCGTGAGCGTCCTCTGTGCGCTCGGGACACTGGCGCGCCCCAGACACGGGGCTTGCGAACATTCTCCCTCATCGGCTTCCCTTGCGTCCTCTCACGACCACGGGTCTCCCGCAGGCCTTCTGCTGTGAGACCCACTCTCCAGCTTTCCCCTCTCTCGTGCTTCTGGTGCCATGTCTAAGAGTTCCTTGCCTTGTTGAAGTAGATCCTAAGAATTTCCTCCTGCATTTTTTCCTAAGAGTTGAAGTCTACGATCTACGTTTAGTTACTGTTTGTACGAGGTGTGAGGCGCACATAGCTGTGGGGTTTGTGGGGGGAAGGGCGTTGCCCATGGAGACGCGGCTACCCCAGCTCTGTGGAAAGGCCGTCTGTCTGCTCAGCTGCTCTGTGTGGCTCCCCAGGCCGCCCCGCGGGCCTGTCCATCTCCGCACACACACAGTGCCACGCAGCCTGGATCAGTGCGGCTTCCCACAAGACCTCCACACCGGGTAGAGGGATTCTTTCCCCTTCTCGCAAAATGGGATGTTTGAGTTACTCTAGAACTTGTGCCTTTACGTGTGAGCTGTAGGATAAGCTTGTCTGCAGCTACAGAAATGTTTGCTGGTGTTTTGAGAAGAACTGCCTTAAACTCCAGGTCAGTTTCCTGGAAACGGACACTTGGACGATCTAGGCTTCCGATTCACAAACACCACACGTCTCTCCCTTATTTCAGGTCGTCCCTGATTCCTTCCATCATGTATTGTGGTTCTCAGCCCACAGATCCTGACTGTGTAGTTCCAGCAAGTCAAAGCCTCCGTGTGGAGCAGTCGGTGGTGACCATGGCATGGCCCGCACAGGGTCCGTCCTGGCGCCGTTCTGACTGTTCTCGTTATTAACACGTCTAACAAGACAAAAGTAGCTTCTGGAAAAGTACATTCCCCCCTTGTTGACCTCCAGTACCTTCAAGCCCAGACTCCCTTTTAAAAACTGTCCACTGACAGACCCAACGGATGCATTATTTCCTTACTCCCGCGCACTGAGGTGAGGTCAGCCGCGTCTGCACTCTTTCCCTTTGCGCCACATAGACAGGGGGGATCCCGTCTCAGGGACACGCCACAGCGGGCGCCATCTTATTCATCCACATTATGAAAAAAAGAAATACATGAGTTCAAAATTGAATTTTGAAATAACTGGAAATGATATATTCTAATGTCAAATGCTTTTCCTCAAGTAGTTTGGGTGGGAATCATTACAGGTACAACATCTTTCCTTCTTCAAGAGGGGGTGGCAAGTCCAGGTGTCCTAGACCCCCCACCACTGCAGACCTAGAACATTGGTCCCCATCATATGCCATGAAGTTCTCAATGGCTGTTAGGATCCATCTCTTGTTTTTCCTTCCGTAAACAGTCCCAGATGGCCATCTGTGCTAAACCTCCTTGGCTGGTGCATTTTAATGCTTCTGTTCCCACCTCAAGATCAGCCTAGTAGACACACTGTGCGCTCTGTCCTCACCGTCCCTCACTGCAGCTCCTCCCCATGCACCCAAACTAATCATTATGTCCCCAGAACCTAGAACTCGAGTAGCAGTGAGAAAACCAACCCAGGTACCCTACAGACCAAAGAACTAGAGAAAGTATAAGAAAACAGAGAGACACAGAAATTGGATTCAGACTACCGTCCCCCTGGTGCCGAGCCCCACGCGGCTCTGAGCTTTTTGGGAAAGACGAAAGTTTCCACAATGGATGGGGCCCACAGAGTCTGTACAAACGGGCTGAGTTCCTTCCAGCAGCAGAAAGAGAGATTTAGCACCGAACGCAGGAAATCAAGTTTATGGCCCGTCCGTAATGATTCCCAGCTCTCCCGTCGCCTCTCACCAAGCTTCAGAGACTTTCATTAAAGACAGAGCGAGGAATGTTGAGACCTGCACTTTTCTCTGGTGCTGAGTTATTCAGAAATATCACCAGGGATCAATTTGTGTCTCCAGAGCCCAAAGTTTGGGCTGCTCTGAGAAGGGACAGCAGGGAAAACAGCTATTTCTGCTCCGGGCTCTCGTGGCACCGCTCGCCCCCCCATGGCTGCCCCCTGCCCTGTGCTCCCCGTCCCCACAACCACCCCACTGTGGGCAGGTGGGGTCCGCGACACGTCCCTGACCGCCTTCCTCTCGCTATGCAGGACAGGGGCTCCCGGCCCTGTTTTCAGCTCCAGATGAAGGTCTTGACAGCCGGACCTTCTCCCGAGAACAGAGCACCATGTTTTGGGTCAGAAGGAGCGCCCTGAGACGTTGGCGTCATCCAGCCTCTGCGAACGGCAGGTGCTGTGCTGGTCCCTGCTGACGATGGGACTCTCTCGAGCGCAGGTTGGGGTACAGTCTCTGGAACCAGGACAGCTCCCCTGAGCTTGCCCACTGCACAGTTAGGCAGGAAGGATTTGGAGCCTGCACCTGCCAAGGGGCAGGGGGAGGCCCACGCGAGCGCGATCCCACGGGGAGGCCCGCAAACAGACAATGGGATGGGCTTCGCTTCCGAATGACCTGTCCTGGCTTCCAACGACAGAGCCATGTGATACGTCGTGTGACAGATGGAAGTCGGAGTGAGACCTGCTGTCTAAGGGGTGGGTGTGTTACATGTCGTGGTGTGATCGCGACCCTGAACAGGACATGACGCCCCCACAGAAGGACCAAAGGCAGAAGCCCTGGGCTGACGCGGGGCTCGGCTCTGCCCCCACATGCAGCATCTCACGCTCATGCACCCAGCCCACTCCCCACAGGCTTCTATCCAGGGGCCCGAAAACCAGGACACGGGCATTTTCTCTCCCTCCTGCCCCACGTCTGTGCTCTGGTATTTCTCCCTGGGGAACAGCTGTATCGTCTGTGTTATTTCTAAGTGCCGCCTTTCAGTCTCCCCCGTCACGGAAAAGGCATGAATCTGCAGGACCCAGCGGTCTGGCGACAGCTCTGAAAGCCCACGAGCCAGGGTTCTTTCCCCTTCTCGCAAAATGGGATGTTTGAGTTACTCCCAGGCGAGGGCACGAAGCAAAGGGCTGTCGCTCCTGCCAGGTCCCGAGCCCAGCAGCAGAGCCGAGACTCCGCCGTTGTGCAAACCTCGACGTCAGACCAGCTCACGAGTGGAAAGGGATTTACTGCAACAGTAAGTGACGCGTGGAGCGTCCGCGCTTTCCCGTCGCAGCAAGAATGAAATTAAGGTCTGCAAAGTTCATCCTGGTTTTGAAAAAAATTAAACTTTTAACATTAATTGCTCCTGAACATTTGTGAGTGCCCCAAATCCTGACATAAAAGCTTTAATTTCTATGCAAAGCAGATAGGATGATTGAGTTATAATTAAAATGGTAATTATACCCTTAATGCTCCATATTTGACTTTTCAAAAAAATGTTATGCTCCAAGAAAAGCTATTTAAAGATCAGAAGAAAATGTTTGAAAATGAATGTATTCAAGACATTTTAAATCTCTTAAAATGTGGTTATTGATTTTTACATGCTTTCGAGTGCGGTCTAAAACATTTCTTCATTTATTTTGGTCGATGGAAATAATAAAAAATCATTGGGATGTGAAAAGCTTAAATGAAGGCAGTATTCTGGAGGCTGCTATATAATGTGATAAATATGGGAAATGTTGGGGAGCCGGGGAGCGGCGTCAGGCCCGAGCACGGGCCACTCTGACCCCATGACGGCAGGCAGGGAAGAGCTCGCTGGCAGAAGCCACCATGGGCCGCCCCCCCTTCTGGCTGCCGAGGTGTCACTGGGCTTGAACGCTGCAAATATGACATTTCCTTTGATCCTCTATTGACTGTTGAGAATTAAAAAGAACACCTAAAGCTATAAATCAAATGTCAGGTGCGGAAGTCTGGTGGAACCGTATCAATATTCCGTGATGTATGGCTTGCCGGGGGCCTCGGGGACCTGAGCCACGCCAACAGGCAGCAGGACTATGGTGCTCGCTGAGCTGCGGTAGGGGAACGTGCACACCTCGGGAGCTGTGTGCGGGCCGGGCCTCCTCCCTCTGTGCCTGCTGCTTAGCTGGGGCCCATGGAGCCACTGCTCAGAGCCCCCGAGATGGCCCCGTGAGAACGCATCCCCTGCGGCTGGTGCGTCCCCCAGGGGAGGTGGGGGGCAGGACTGCTCTGCAGGCTTTCTCACAGGGACGGTGTCCGTGCTCGGGACTGACCACTCAGCTGTCCGTGGAGCCTGCACCAGCCCCACCCCACGTCCTTCCCCTTGTCCACCTGACAGGGGCTGAACTCCGTTCTAGAAAATTCTGTAGCAGCAGTGAAACATCCAAGGAGCAGAAGAGACCCGTGACGTGGAGTCTGGCCCCCACGACAGCAGAGCCGTCCAGGCACAGAGCCACCTCAGGGCTGGTTTGGTTTCTCCTGGAGAAACTCTGAACCTTCCAATTTCTGGAAGAAACTCCCTTTGTTAGCGTGCTGTTTGCTGATGGAAACGCCTACTAGGGAGGCTGGTGTCAGCAGGTGGCATGGACGGACCCTGTGTCCCGGGGCCCTCAGATCACGTGAGAGGCACCTTAACCTCTGCACACCTGCACGACGCTGTTTGCAGGCCCCGCTAGACGCAGGCTGACTGAAGGAGGGCGTGGGCTGCATGGGGAAGGGGTCCCGGAGACACCAGGGGACAAGGCGGGAAGGGCGAGGCCCTGCAGCTGGGAGATGATTCGAGCCCATCGGTGATCAGTCCAGCTAGGGGACCTGCGTCCTGAGGCTGGGCTCCTTCTGGGTTCCCCTCCTGTGTCTGGGGTGCCGCTGCTGGAAGGGGGGGATTCTGCTGAGGGGGTGTCTGGATTTGAAGCTGTGTGGACCCGTGGGGGACGGTGGTCAGGGTGTGAATCCTAGGGGCCGGCGCAGCGGGACCCGGAACTAGCAGGCCCTGCATGGAGCTCTGCAGCATCTGGCTTACCACACTGGGAGCCCCGGGTCACCAGTGCCCCCGTCCCTTGTCCTCATGCGCGTGGGCTGTACAGGCTGTCCTTGCCCTTTTGTCGTCCGGCAGAACTTTCCATGCGACTTCCTCCCAGACTTGCAGACTCCAGCAACGCCACCAGATAGCCCAAGAGGCGTTGGGGTGTCCAGCACCGCCAGTGGGGGTGCTGGGGGGCGGGGGGAGGCAGCCGGTGGCCTCGCGCCTCCTGGAACAGCTGCGGGCTCGCCCACGAAGTTATGTGACCAGACGCTCTCGGGAAAGTTTTGCACAACGGACGCTTGGCCTGTGCCACCGAGGCCGCCTCGCCTCCTTCCCAGACTGAGGGAGGCCCCGCGGGCCAGCAGTGCACAGCGGTGACCGGAACCGTGACCGTTCCCACCGGGTATGGGGGCACCTGTCCTGCCGCGGACCCACGCTCTCAGGAGTGGCGGCGACCCATGTGGTGAGCCTCAGGCCCGTCCTGGGGCTTCGTGATGGGCCCCGCCGTGTTCTGCACACACAAACCCGGGTCGGACGGACACAGCCCCATCCCCAGGCTGGTGTTTCCCCGTGCACACGGGTCCGACTGCGCTCCCTCCACGGAGAGAAGCAGGAAAAGCAGCAGATGGGGCGACGCACGCTCCCTGTCCTCCTCCCCTCTGCAAACAGGGGAGCGGCCGTGCCCTGCTCCCCGGGACGATGAGGTGAGAGGAGGTGGTCGTGCGCCCCACACCGCGCGGCATAGGACAAGCAGCTGATCGGCCCCAGCACTTTACATGACGGCTACAGAAACGGGTAATCCGGGGAGACATCCCGGAGACGGTGGGCTTTCAGCTGAGCTCAGACATGTGATCAAGATACAGAGATGGGAAGTTCCTGGACCTGCGGTGGCTCCCCTCCGAGAAATGGCCCCCGACCCAGAGGTGCCCCCCGAGGTGCCCCCCGACCTGGAACCGACCCCACCAGAGGTGGCCCCTGGCCTGGAGGTGACTCAGCACAGAGTCAGAGCAACTGCGAGACGCAGCCGCCCAGGCATCGGGCAGGCCGGTTGCAAAGTTATTTTTCTGTTCCATTTCAGCTCCAAGTTGAAGTATTGATTCTAATACTTTATTTTCACAAGTTTATTTGAGCGACAGGTGCTCCTCGGGTAGCCTGCGAAGCAGGAACGAGATTCTGGTAATTAAGGATTCCACCCGGGGTCGAGGCCCCAGCGGGGATTAGGCTGCTCAGCGGAGTGAGCAGGGAGGCTCTCGGGGGATTAGGACACCAACTCAATAATTTCTTCCAGTTTCTTAAATTACACTTCGGCTCTCAGGAAGGCTTAGGATCCGGCCCATTGGCTCCAGAGAGAAATTCATTTAACTCGGCTTCCACCATTTCTAGGCGGGGACAGTCCCAGGGGCGGAGGACCGGGCTGTCAGCAGCGGGGCGGGCCCTGGACCAGGACCAGCGGGTCCCGACAGAAGAGCGTCGACCTCACGCTGCAGGGACTGTGGTGGGACGCCCAGACCTCGGGGCTGGATGTTGGAGAGGCCCCCACGAGCACCTGGGCCCCGCCAGGAGCCCCACGCCTCTGGCTCGGCCGACGGCCGGCGCACTTGCGAGCAGTCCCCAGTCCGCATGGGCCAGCATGTCTTGGTGACCCAGGGCAGCTGCATGGCAGAACCGGGAGAAGGAGCCGCATCTGTCCCCGCACCATGCGACCCCGACGCAGAGCAGACCGGCACACAGGGGCCGCGCCGACACTGGCCACCCAGGTGGAGCCCTATGTCCTGGCAAAGGCCTGAGTCTCCTCTCTTCCTCCTGTTTTCCTTCCTCCCGCATCCGCACCTGCGGACGGGAAGGCCTTTCCGCCGCACTGGTTCTCGGGCATCTGCTGCAGACAACGCCCTGTCGAGGCTGCTCTCCTAGACGGGGGCACGTTGGCCTCCAGGGGGGCGCGCGGCTCCTCACAGGGCGTTGTGGGTCAGACGGCATTCTCACGGCTACCAGCCTCCCGCCAGGCCCCAGAGCAGCGGGGGCCACGGAGGGTTCCCTGAAAGCCAGGACTGAGAACCAGGTGAAAGTGGGGGACAAAGGGTCGAAGGCATCAAGGAGACAATGAGCTGAGACGAGAAGGGAGACAGGAACGAAAGCAGCAGAGGGAGGAGGAGCCGCAGCTGGAAACCCCTGGAGGAGCGGAGCGTCCAACGTCAGGCCGGCAGGAGCGAGTCCTGCTGCTGGAATGACAGTCACTGATTCCGGCACATTTCACAGAAGTTCTCGAATTTTAAATCTACGTCAGAAACAAAAGAGCATCGCGGCTACTCGCAGCTAAATGTGCCCCTGGAGCCCCCAGGACCAGCCCCGAGAAGCCGCCAGACCAGCCCTGCGGAACCCGTCCCAGGAGCAGAGCCTGGTCAGCAGCACGAGCCGGGCACAGGCAGGGACCCCGTCAGCACAGCGGGTCCGAGCGGTGTTTGTCACGGCCCAGACCATAACCTGCACTGCGCGGCCGACAGGCAAAGACGGGACGGAGCGGTCCAGGGTGCGGCTGAGGTCGGCCTCCCAGAGTCTGGGTAACGGCGCCATTCCTTGTCCATCAAGGTCGTTGTCAGTACCTTCAAGGGCACAGCGTCCACTGATGACCCTGTGAGGACGGAGTCCTGACCTTCCCAGAAGCAGCTGGAATCGTCCCTGCTCCGGCGCCGGTACGGTGTTTGCCGCGGGGGAGGGTGGGCGTGGCCCAGGTCCGGTTCCCGGCTGCGCAGCAGGAACGCCACCGGCCTGTTTCCCCGTAGCAAGTCCCAGCCACGGGTCTGCTACAGTCCGGTCCGGGCCGAGTCCAGCTTCTGAGGGACCACATGCACGGGCTCCAGAAAACCACTCTCTTCTTTACAGCCAAGAAAACAAAAAGCTGATTAGACGAGGCGCCCGCGTCCCCATCCCGTCCTTTCGAAAGAGAAAAATAAAGCGAGGTGACCTGCGGTGACAGAGTGCCCCAGATGGCTGATCACCCAACAAGAACACTGGACGGGCAAAATTAGCCACTGGGCGTGCAAATGAAGACACGGACACAGCACTGCACGCCCAGCGTGGCCCGGGGCCAGGTCTGACAGCGGCCGGAGCCACAGCGACGCTCCCCCACGGCCGGCGGGCAGGCAGCCGCGGCAGGCACTCCGGGGGACGGTCTGCGGGTTCCTACAAAACGGAACGTCCCGTTGCCACACGATCCAGCGGTCCCACTCCCCGGTGCTCGCCCACGGGAGCTGAGAGCGTGTGCGCACACAAAGACCCACACACAAGTATTTATTGTGGTTTTGTTCAGAGTCGCCAAAACCTGGAAGCACCTGAGGCGTCCTCCAGCAGGGGACGGATGAGTGACCGTGGCCCATCCAGACAGCGGACACTATTCAGCACTAAAACAAAACAAGCTGACAAGCCATGAGAAGACACGGAGGAACCTTAAAACCACATCCCTGCGTGAAAGACGCTGGTCTGAAACGGCTGCATACGGGGTGGTTTTGACCATATGATATTCCTGCAAAGACGAAACTGCGGACACAGTGAAAATCAGGGTCGCCAGAGCTTGGGGCGGTGTGGGGGGTTAGACGGCAGAGCACAGGGTTTTTAGGGCAATGAAACCACCCCGTGGGACACCACCATGGGGGACACGTCATCACGCATCGGCCCAAACCCACAGAACGTACGACACCACGTGTGTCCCTGGTGTAAATGGACTCTGGGCGGTGGCCAGGTGTCCAGGTCGGGGTCCCCGATTATGACAAAAGCACCATCTGCTGGGGGCGCTGACCGTGGGAGAGGCTGCACCCGTGGGCACAGGGGTAAACGTCAGAGTGTATCCCACTCAATATTGCTCAGAAAGTAGTAAGTGTCTGATCTGAAAAAACAGAGCCCATTAAGTAAAACCGTCATCACCTGAAGTATTGTCCCAGAGCCATCGGCACAAACGTCAGTGGCAGGAGATACAGCGCTGGGAGTTCTATCCTGACGTCCCAGTGTCCGAGGGCGGCCTCATAGGACTCGCTTGCGGCTCTAAGTGGTCGCCCAGTGTTTGATCAGCCTGGGGAGGGAGACACAGAGTCGCCATGGAGCCCGGGGAGCAGCGCCTGCCCCTGTCTGGGGCCCCAGGGAGTGGCGTCCGCCTGCGTCTGGGAGCCTGGCTTCCTGGGCGCTTTGTGTCCCGCGGTGGCACCTGTCTTCCAGCAGCGCTGGTTTTCAGTCCCATGTTCACGCCCTTCCTGTGTCCTCAGTACACAGTCTGCGCCAGCCTGTGTGGCTCCAGCTGACCCCACACGGAACCCACCTCCCCCTGTGCCGGTGACAGCCACAGCCGACCTCCGCCAGCCGCTGCCTGGGGCTCGCGCCGGGGGGTCCGGAAGTGAGGAGGCTCCTACAGAGGGTGTCTCGGCCGGGGAGGAGCTGGGCACTGGGGGCTCGTACCTGTACAGTCCGCGCGGGAGCCTGCCCACCTGTGCACCTGCTAGCGGCCGCGTGGTAAGGTCGTGATGGGCACAGACCTGCAGCAGGGGGATGCCTTCCGGTCCTCAGTCTGTCCTTCCAAGGCATGGGCTTTCCTTGAGCCCCAGTGTCTCCTGGGACCACGGCTGTGTGCCCCGACGGGATCCAGGGGTCTTCAGTGCAGATGGTGGCGACCGCAGGTCCGCGAGTCTCTAGGATTTTCTGACACCTGGAATCTGGGAGAGCTGTCCCCAGAGCAGGGGAAGGACTGCCCCTCGGGCAGGATGGAAGGGGTAGTAGGAAGCAAAACAGAGGACCCGCACCATGTGGCCACCGCGCCCGTGCCTCCCAGTCCCCCGCAAGCCCACAGCCCCCACGCGAGTGGGCTGTTCCCACCCCACCGTCCACAAACCACCGCTCACTTCCATCTGCTGCTCTCGGGTCCCATCCCATCCCCCGAGGCGTGAGATCCCGCCTGTGTGGCATGCTGCTGGCGCTGGCCTTTTCTTCCTCACACCGAGCATATTTGGAAGTACTTGGCTTCCGGTGGGTTTGGCTGAATCACCCAAGAGGGCCGTCACCCATCGAGAAAGAACTAGCAAGGATGACAGGAGAGGTCGCAGGGCAGCCTGCGGGTCACGTGTTGTTGGGGCATCGGTCTCTGGGTGGGAGAGCGCCAAGACCGCACCACAGCTCAGGACCCACCTTATCTGGGAAACAGCAGCCAGTCAGCTTCTGTGGGTACAGAGAGCAGGCAGTCTCTTGAGGGCTAAAAATCTGTGTATTGGGGTTCATCTTAAACTATTAAATGTGCATGACTTTGGGTTCGGCACTGGCAGGCTTTTGCGCTAACAGGTTTCAGCTGACAGGGAAGCAATAAAGAACCAGGGGCCGACACAGGCCAAATCTGGCCCCTGTGCAAAGCAATGTCCATACCTCCCCTACGGTGTATGGTGAAGACATCAGGCACCAGAGTCCTGCCCTAAACCCAGGCGGCTTCCTCTCCAGATCCTGACCGGTTACAGCTACAAAGACCCTATTTCCGTATGAGCGCACATCCGCAGGAGCAACGGCACCTCAGCTGGGGGGACACCACCCCACCCAGGGCGGAGAGGCTGCGGTTAGGAAGGGCAGGCACCTGTGAGCGCGCGGGCAGGGCAGGGGCAGGAGGACAGAGCGCACCAACACCACGGCCTCGGATGGAGGCTGAGGGACGGCGAGGTGCTTCTCAACGAAGGGGAGGCGAGGTGTTTCACCAGGAACAAGGAGAAGGGCCCCCTGGGTGGGAGATGGGAGAGAAGGAAAGGCCAAGGCCCCAGGCCCACTGAGTCAGAGACCGGGATCCGGACTGATGACATCAGCTCACCTGGGAGACAGCGCAACTGAGGCCACAGACCCGGGCGGGTCCCAGAAGTGGACCGAAAGGATGGCTGCGTGGTGATGCCCTGGGAGGTGACAGATCCCACTGCAAGCCGGTCCCCTGGCCGTGTGACTGCCCGAGAATGCAGGTGTGCGGGCCCCTGCTCCACTGGCCGCGTCCCCTTCCTGACGGCACGTGCACCCACTCTTATCCCTCCTTTCTTGCCCTTCGGCCTCCCAGGCCCCAGTGTCTGTCTCCCCTGGGGGCTGTTGGAAAGGCCCCAGACCCAGCCCTACGGGAATCTCATGAGAGATTCTCACCGCCTCTGTGGATGGTGTTGCAAAGAGGCTAAAATTAGTATCTCTCACGAAATAGAGACCAGCCTCATGGGGGCAGTATTTCACTCAGCCTTTGCAGAGCCTCCCCACTTCTCCACGCCCCCACTAAGCCACGCAGGTAGATGAGATCAGACTGGCAGGTGAGTAAATACTTGCTTTCTCCTCCCTCCGCATGGAAGGCGTAGACTCTCCACCCCAGCACTGCCGGTCTCCCGCACGGTCCTGCTGGGACCGCCGGGGCGGCGGACTCCACGCTTGCCCACCTGCCGGCACGGTGATGGGAGCGCGTCTCCCGAGCGGCTCACCCAAGGACGGCAAGGCACACGCGGGGTGCCCGACCCCACACCAGGGCAGCCAGACCCCGGCCAGACGCTGGAGGCTGAGCAAACAGGCCGGGCATACCGACGAAGCCACTGGGCTTGGGAATTACTGATCGCACGGAAAGCGTGTCCTAACGCGCCACATATCAAGTCATTTTTGCTACTAAAGTCCGAAGCCGTGGTTGGAAAGAAGCCGTAGTCTTTCCGCATTACATGTTCCAGAGGTTACTTCTCTGCAGCGAGCGTAATCTCAAATAACACATAAAAGAAAGTAAACATTTATCGTTATTCCATACTTCAGGTTCACGTTAATACTCAAAATCAAAAATTCTTCATGAGTTCTTTCCCCTACTTGGCTATTTCTGATCTATAAATTACCCAAATCTCAGGGACAGACCCACGACCACCGGCACTTTCAGCAGAGAGAAACAAAGGCACTCGAGGTTTCAGCCGTCCACCCGCTCCCACTACCAACTTCTCTGTCATCGTCCCCAGGACGTCTCGTGAAACGGTGGCGCTTCACGTTCGTGTTTGCCAAAATGGCTTTAGGAGGCCAGAAAGGACACGGCGATTCCTCCCAACACATTCCGACTGCTGTCCAAACAGCACGCAAAGTCCACACCCCTCCAGCACCCCAACACCTCACGTCCATTTCCAGACCTGGACGCACGTAGAGGTCGTCCCCCGGACTGTCAGGCCTGTGACTTCCCTCGCTGCCATGTCACACCCGTGCTCCCCAGCCCCCGCCAACCGGCCCGTCACGGTGGCAGGCTCTGCGTGAGGCCCACACGGAAGGAAGGCATGCTGGCCTTCAAGGACGCTGAAGTTGAGGTCGTGGAAATGAGAGACACACGCCTGATGAGGACAGTCAGAATGCTGCTGGCGGACAAGTCTGTGAGCTACTTCCCGCTCCACGGGGACCCTACTCTCTCTGCACACCGGAATCTGCTTCTGAAAGCCACGATGGCCCGGCCTTGCCCCGGGGCACTCTGTCATCATCGGCCTAGGCTTGGGCCTCAGCAATGGGGTGTCTTACATCTCCCCGGGAGAACAGAATATGCAGGCAGGGCTGAGACCCACCTGCTCCCACCCCGGCGCACAAGTTGGTCAGAATGGGGTCGAGCTACCAAGGGATGGCCGCATGGTGGAGGGGAAGGTGGGCCAGGGAAGGAGGCGGTCCGGAAGGCCGTCTGCAGCGTCGCAAGGAGCTCAACAAAGCCTGGAGGCCGGGACGGGAGAAAGAACAGCAGGGAAGCTTCCTCCAGCCAAGGGAGGAGGAGCCAAGGAAAACCGTCCCTGGGCTTGGCTGTTGGCGACAGGAACTTGAAGAGGGCGCTGACGGCTCGCTGTAAAGCAGGACGTCAGGCCTCCGCACTCGTCTCCCCAGAAAGCCGAAGACCTCATGGGCTATGTTTGCAGATGAGCTCATCCCCCCAGAACGTGCTCGCTGTGGCTAGCGAGGGCATCGCCAGGAATGATGGCTCGTTCTGACCGCGAGTAGGACGAAGTGACCAAAGCTGTCACTCGTGTGTGCGCCCGCTGCCGGCTCCCTTCCCGGCCTCTCGTCTTACACGCGCTGCTGATGGTCCAGCTCCGCAGTAGACCCCACAGACGCAATCGCCCGTGGCAGACGCTGAGAGAGCCCTTGGGCAGCGGGACACAGCGGGAGACAGCGGGACACAGCGGGAGACCACAGCACACCTCACTGATCACATCAGCAGCCGCTGGTGTTCAACAGCGGGGACACACACTCCTCCCCGTCGAGAAAAAGCCATTTCTGCCCGATGCAGCTGGTTCTCAGTAGCTCACCCCACCCCTGTCCTCCCTGCGGGACGCTCGCTCTGGAGTGCGCTCTACGACTCTCCCTTTGTGGACACTTCCCTCCGGTGGCCCCCGGACCCCCAGCTCCGTGCCCCCTGCCCGGGCCACAGATCCTGTCTTGTGTTTCACATTTATGTTTCAGGAAAGACGCAGCCATGCGACACTGCGAAGCGTCAGTGAGGAAAGTCTGTCCCACAGGCTGCAAAACCATGTGCACTTCCCACTGCAAAGGCTGGACATGGTTTTAGGCAAGATTTTTATCAGATCTGAAAGGGGGGGAAAGTCTTGAATGCATTGCCATCTTCCAAGGCTGATGTCAGGGTTTTTCCCCTTGTCAGTTGCAAAACAAAGCAAAAAAAAAAAAAAAGGAAAAGAAAAAGATGACGAACCAGAGGAGCGGAGGATGACGATGTGCATCTCCAGAGGAAGCTTTGTCGAAGGCAGCGGAGCATAAACAAAAAAAATAAATAAATTAGTTTTGGTTTTATCAGAAACCGGACAGACTTCCATCGGTTCAACAGTTTGTCTGGCGAGTCCAAACCTTCCCAGCACTGCCCTTAAAATGCAAAGGGGAAATCCTAGGTGCTCACAGCAAAAACCAGATCTGCTTCCCAAGACCTGTTAATGGCTTTTTAAACGCACAGGAGAAGACAGGGAAGAAGAGAAAACCGGCCTCGTGAAAAGGAAAACTGCTTTGAAAGCCCCCCACCCCCTTTCTCTGGATGTGACAGACTTTTCCAAAAAGGTTCAACTTTTCTGTCAAAGCATGTCGGTATCTTAGCAACATACTGGCTCGCCCCACAAGTCGGTGAGGCAAAGCCAGGAGTTGTTCCCATGGCAGAGTGTGCCCTTAACAAGGACCCTTATTCGGGGATCAGGCTCTTGCTTGGGGGCTGCCGACGTCCTGCCAATGAGCCACAGACCACGGACCCGAGTCAGCTCCTCCTGGAAACACGACACCACGGGGAGATGACATGTGGCATCCTGGGGTGCACTCACAGGACCCAGAAAGACGCCCTCGCTGCACAGCCGGAGACCTACGCAGGCCATCTTGGATTTGGGCACAATGTGTGTGAGCCAAACACCCACTAATTGTGTCTGGGGGTGGGATGGGAACTACCAAGTTTCTAAGCCCATTAGGATTTGGGGAGAAAATGTCTTCATAGAGAAGGACCAGAGCTTGGCCTCAGATCAAAAGCATGTTGCCTAATTAGGGGGATAAGCAGTCTTCACAAAGGGATGGGTATTGATCCTGAAGAAGTAATTTATGTAATGTTTTCTATTTTCCCCTAAACATTTTATTGCAACAAAAATTCATTCATTAATGTATGTGAGAAAGCCAGGGAATGTAAAATGTTACGTCTGATAGAAAATAAAACAACTAGGGGCACCTGGGCGGCTCAGTTAAGCCTCTGCCTTCGGCTCAGGTCGCAATCCCAGGGTCCTGGGATCGAGCCCCACATTGGGCTCCGTGCTCAGTGGGAGTCTGCTTCCCCCTGCCTGTGTTTGCTCTTTCCCTCCGTCCCTGTGTCAAATAAATAAATATAAAATCTTAAGAACTAAAGAAAGAAAGAAAGGGAGGAAGGGAGGAAGGAAAGAAGGAAGGAAGGAAAGAAAGTAGGGAAGGAAGGAGGGAGGGAGGGAGGGGGCAGGGAAGAAGGAAGGAAGGAAGGAAGGAGAGAAGGAAGGAAGGAAGGAAGGAAAAACAACTCCTGTAGGCTGCAGATCAAAGGCCCTTTAGTGGGAATTTTCGGTCACATTCTGTTTCCCAGCCCAGGCGTCTTCGGCCAGAGCGGCCTATCCTGGGGGCTGCTGTTGCAGCGAGCTTCCCCAGGGGAGAGGAAACCCCCCGCTCACGGGGGGGCAGCAGTCACGGGGTCCTGAAGCCTGTCCTGAGGCAGTCGGGCTAATGGCCTTAAAGTGACTCTCCCAGGGAAGGACTCAGAGGCATCGCACCCACCAGCCTGTGCCTAACGCAGACGCAGTCGTTCTGTACCGCACCTGAGCTCCCGCGACGGAAAAACACTTCTTTCTGAGCGGCGTTTACCGCACTCCAGGCTTAGGGGGAGGTGGTGGGACCCTACCCCGGCCATAGCAGGCGGGGTGCAGACTGCGTGCCGTGTGCAGAGGCCGGCAGACCCCGTGGTGAGCAGGTCCGCAGCCCCACCAGCCTCCCTTCCCCGCGAGAGCACCGGCCAAGGCAGGACTGAGCTCTCTCCCCGACATCACACTCCAGCTCCACGGTCATCTGTCCGCCGTGCTCCTCCCCGACCCCTCTCAGCTCGAGACCAAATCCAATAAAAACCCATCTGCCACTCACACCAGGGTACACCCCAACAAGCCACCTTGGTTCCACACTGGCTCTGAACCCATCTGAAACATCACCCAGCTGAGAGAGGCTGTGTCGACACTCCACTCGTGATGCTGACGTTTTCATCACCTACGTGACGACCACCCAAACAGAGACCGGGGGGACGTCTCCAGGCTTTTCTGTATGTAGAACCATGCCAACCGCGAGCGGATGGTCTCCCCCTTCCTTTCCAGTCTGCATGCTTTTCGCTTCCGTCTCTTGTACATCTGCCCTGGCTGGGACTTGTAGCGCCACGTGAAGAGGAGTCATCCTTGTGCCCCGGCTTGGTCAGTGTCACTATTAACGTGCTGTTGACTTGGGTTTGCTAGTGGTTATCGAGGATCCTCGCCGGAGTGTTCAGGGACACCGGTTGCCGTCTTACTCTCTTGTGGTGACTTTGGTATCTGGGTGATTCGGCCTCATAAAATGAGGCTCAAGTGTTCTCTCCTGTTCCATCTGCTGGAAGACTTTTAAAGGAACTGGTATTAATTCTTCTTTGAACATTTAGTGGAATTCACCAGTGAAACCATCTGGTCCTGACCTTCTCTTTGTGGACAGATTTTTTTTTTAATTGAGATAGAGTTCAGAGACTTTTTGGTACACATTCGATTTCTGTGTTTGTTACAACAGTGACACATGTGGTTATTCGGTCTTTCCGGGCATTCAGCTTCCTCTGTTCCATTTTGGTAGGTTGCAGCTTTCTGGGAATTCATCCATTTCTTCTACATTATCCAATTTGTTGGCATATAATTGTTCGTATAGCCCCTTGGGATCATTTTCATTTCTGAGGCGCACACCCTAATGTCTCATTTCTAACTTTATTTGAGTCTTCTCTTCTTCTCAGTTAACCGAGCTGAAGATTTGTCAGTTTTGTGGCTTTTCCACAAAACCAAAACAGATCTGAAAACGTGTTTTTTTATCTATTGTTTTCTATTTTCTATTTGATTAATTTCTGCTCCACTCTGTGTTATCTCTGCCTTCTCCCCGCTCCGGGCTCAGTTTGTCCTTTTCCCAGGTGGGGTGTAGAGTCAGGGGCTGTGTGCGAGATCTTTCTTCTTCCGCTGGTAGTGTTTATTGCTATAACCTTCCTTCTTAGTTCAGGCTTCGCTGCATCCCAGAAGTTTTCGTGTGCTATGCTTTTTTTTTCATCTCAAGATATTTTTGTTTAATTCCCATTTCATTTCTTCTTTGAACCAATGGTTATTCAAGAATGTGTTCTTTAGTTTCCATTTATTTGTGAATTTTCCCTCTTCTAAAAGAAAAATCCAGTTTTATCCCATTGTGGTTGGAAAAGAGGCTTGGAATGATTTCTATATTCTTAAATGTGTTAAGACTTGTTGGGTGACCGAATACGTGATTTCCCATGGAGAATGGTCCCTGTGCGCTCAAGGAGAATGTGTATTCTTCAGCTTGGGGCTGGCAGGCTGTGTACATGCCTGTTGGATCCTCTTGGCCTATACTGTTGTTCGAGCCACCTGTTGATTGACTTTCCATCAGGATAGTCTGTCCACTGTTGGAAATAGTCTCCTGCTATTGCCCAGTTCCATGACAACAGAGTAGCAGCAGCAGCAGCAGCACGAATAGCACTGTAGTCTCCTACTCTGCTGTACTGATGTCGATCTCCCCCTTCAGGTCTGTCAATATTTGTGTTATATATCTGGGTGCTCCGATACTGGGTGCAGACATGGTTATGACTGTTGAGTCCTTCTGTTGGGTTGACTCCTTCATCACTGGGTAATGGCCTTCTTTGTCTTTTATTACAGTTTTTAGCAACTTACTACTTTGTCTGGTAGAAGGATAGCCACCTCTCCATTTTTCTGGTTGCCGTTTGAATGGGATACCCTTTCCCTCCCTTCTGTCTCAGCCTGTGTGTCCTTACCCGTAAAGGGGGCCTCCTGGAGGCAGCACATCACTGCATGCTGTGTGTTTACTTAAGCCACTCTAAGCCTTTTGTTTGGGGAGTTTAATCCATTTTATATTCAGAGTAGTCATGGGTAGGAAAGGACTTATTACTGCCATTTTATTATTTGTTTTCAACCTGGTTTGTAGTTGTTTTGTTATTGTTCCTTTGCTCCTCTCTTGCTGTCTTCCTTTGTTACTTGATTTTTTTTTTTGTATGATGTGCATTAAGTTTTTTCTCTTTATCTATTGTATACCTATTATAATTTTTTTGTGGTTGCCTCAAGACATGCATAAAATATCTTGTAGTTAGAGCTGTGTTAAGTGGGTAAAATTTAACTTTGGTCGCATACAAAATCATTCACCCCGTTACAGTGTTTCATAGTCTATCTTTGGTGGGTCTACCCTGTTCACCTTCAGGAGTGAGACATACGCCTTCATGTGTTTTCATGTTGCTATGAAGCACTTTGGTTTTAATTTGAATAACTCTCTTCAGCATTTCTTGTAAGGCGGGTCTAGGAGTGATAAACTCCCTCAATTTTTGTTTGTCTGGAAAAGTCTTTATCTCTTCTTCATTTTTAAAGGATCGTTTGCCAGGGATAGTACTTGGTTCATTTTTTTTTTTCTTTCAGTATTTTGAATATGTCACCCACTCTCTTCTGGTCTGCAAGGTTTCTGCTGAGAAATTTGCTAACAATCTTGTGGGTGTTCCCCTATATGTGATGAGTCACTTTCCTCTTGCTGATTTTGAAATTCTTTTTGTCTTTGATTTCTACAATATAATTATAATGTGTCTCCATGTAGACCTCTGTATGTCTAACCCCTTTGGAACCCTATGGCTTCTTGAATCTGGATGTCTATTTCCTTCCCTAGATTGGGGAGGGGGATGAGTTGGTCATTATTTCTTTAGGTATCTTTTCTGCCTCTTTTTCTTTATTTTCTGCTTCTGGACTCTCACATACATATTTTGTTCCTTTGAAGGCATCCCATAAACCTTTTTTCACTCTTTGCATTCTCCTTTTGTTTCTTCTCCTCCAACTGGATAATTTCAAATGCCTTGTCTTTGAATTCACAGGGACTTCCATCTGCTTGATCAAGTCTGCAGTGGAAGCTCCCTGCTGCACTTTTCTCATAATGGTCATTGTGTTCGTCCACTCCAGCATGTCTGTTTGGTTCCATTTTATGATTTCTATCTTTTTGTTAAACTCAGTGTTTTGTTCATGTACTGTTTTCCCAATTTCATCAAGTTGTCTTTGTTCTCTTGTAGCTCAGTGAGCTTCTTTAAAACCATTATTTTGAACTGTTAGGAAATCGGTGGGCCTCCATTCCTTTGAGGTTAATTACTAGAAATGTTTTGTGTACCTGTAGCCTTGCTTTGGTGTCTATACGTTTGAAGGAACGGTCACCTCTCCCTGAGTGTAAGGGCCCACTTCAGTGGGAAAGGCCTTCACTGGCCAACGAGTACAAGGTGCCAGATTTGGTTCCAGGGAGTGTGACAGAATGGAGTCCAGGTCACAGGTGTGCACATAGTAGCACTGAGACCAAGGCATGGGGGCAATGCCTTTCTTGTTCGTTGACGTTCACCTGAGAGGACAAGCATTTTCTGGGCCGTCTCTCTCCTGTTGGTTATGTGTAGTAAAAAGGGCTGGGACGTATGTGTCTCTCTGGTGTCGAGTACCTCTGCAAGCTTGAGTAAATGCACAATGATGGCCAAGTCCTGGCTTTAGTCACTGCCTTACATGTACTATTTGAAATTATTTAGCAATTTTCATCTACTTCATTTCTCCTCTCCAGAACCTATTTTCAGGATAAGGAAAGAACGGTGGGGGGAGGGGAGAGTCATCAGACAAGGGCATTTGGAGTTTGTCCTTTATGTCATTCCTAAGTGAGTGTGACAGTGATGTCAATGGTGATATTACAGAACAAGAATTAGGACACTTCGTTATTTAGTGATAATAATTACTTTATTATTATAACTAAAATTCTTTTGAATTTAACAAAAGCCAGGAAAGTAAATATTACTTCCTTTATGGAACAACTACTTTTTCCATCGTGAATCTTCCCTTGGTGCGCTGAAATGGCTCTTACTGTTTACGTCTTATTAAATCCCGAAGAACTCAAACAACCATGAATCAACCCCAAACGGAGGACCTCATCTGTTAGCACCCTCATATTAGCACGCTAATGACATTTTCAAGATTCTAATTAAACCCAGATGCAAAGTATCTTCCTGAGTACGTCAGAAGTCACGAGTTTAAGAAAACCAGAAACTTTTCTCAGTGCATTTGCAGTTGACTTCCTACGTCCTTTTGTCTTCCAATCTGAAGTCGACTGTTGAAGCAGTAACCACTCTTAATACGTACAACAGATTCGTGGCCGTATAAAATTTAGGTAATTGCGAATAGCTATACATGCACTTGATCAATAACCAGGAGCAGAGATATCTGTGCACATAACCCTCAGCCCTCAACTATCAAACCACAGACATGTCGCCTCTTGCTGTGGCTTTTCTGGAATCCTCGGTTAGTAAGCAGGCCTTGCAAGGCATGCTGTGGCTGAGAGCCCAAACGCAGGAGCCAGAATCCAAACACGTGGGTGTGGTTCCAATCGGAACCCTGACCGGCCGAGTCAGCTGTGTCAGTCTGGGCTGCCCACCCACAAAGCATTCATCCCACCGCCCCCAGTCCCTGGGTGCCAGGGTGGGCAGTGGGGGGCCATGGGGTCTGCACCATTCTCCTCCCACCCGCCAGAAGAGGGGCCCTTTGCCTGCCACTCAGCCACTGAGTCCCTCCAGCCTCCAGCCACTTTCCGCTGAAGGTGCACTGGAGCCAGACGGCAAATTCACAAAATAAACAGCAGAAAGCAGAGACTGTAACATATTTGTCCGACACAGGGAAACAAAACAAGGTCAGCTCCTGACATTACTAAGCCTTTGCTTTGCACGTAGCATGAGCCATTCATATAAATGTCCCCCCTTTTTACTATGCAGATCCTTTCTTTTTAAAGAATTATTTTCTTCATTTTCCCTAGACTGTTTCTTCTTAATGTAACTAATCATGTAGAACTTAACAATGCCAACAATACATGACAAAAAGTGCCTTCGTGTCAGTAAAACTGTATCTGCAGGTGTGACCAGCCCCCAACCCTGTCTCTTCGTATCTGTCCACCGTACGTAAGAGAGGTTGTCCCATGCACTGGCTACGAGCTCTCTTCTTGACCCACAGCTAGAGCCCACTCCCTTGGGGAGCCAGCAGTGGAGGGAACCTCACCATCGTGCCCCTGGATTTGCGTGGTGGGCTCAGCACATGCACAGGGAGGCACACGGGTCACGGTCTTCCTTGAGAAGCTGAATTCGGTGGAGGTCACTGGGTGGCCATGAGCAGGGTGAGGCCTGCAAAGACCAATGGGAGTGATGGGGTACGGGTGGGGATGGAGCAGGCGGCCGCTAAGGGACCAGAGACCGCAGGACGATGAGACGGGCTGTTGTTTTGTGGCATGTGTCCAAGCTCTTCAGGGAGAAGTGGTCCGTTCCCAACCCTGGCTCAGCCGTCCCTCCCCACGGCTGCCCGCAGGCCTGCTCCAGGCTTCATACCCTGCCGGGAGGTGACAGCCACTGCTGGAGCGAACAGAGCCTGGGAAGTGGGGGTCACGGCCCCCGAGCCGGTGGGTCAGTGCATGGAAATCAGAAAGTGGAAACAACAGAGGTGAAGGAGTCCTGGCTACACGACCTAACGGGACCCTGGCTGAGCACAGGCCAGGCGGTCAGGCATCAGCTGGGGGTGCTGGGGACGAGGAATGGGGTCGGGGATCGAGGGGCGGGTAGGGGCTTCTGCTCCTGCTGAGACTGGGTGACGGCCTGGTTTCTGCTAGCGCCGGCGGAGTTTGGCCGAGGAGAGAATCCTGCCGCGCTGCTGTCCAGCTCCACTGCACATCTGAATCCCGGAGTAGCCTGCAGGCGACGCCGCGGCCTGAAATTCTGACTCCGGGGACCGAGGAAGGGGTCTGTGGACCCACAGGCGTCCCCAGGTGGCTCTCCCTCCCCCCTGCAAAGTCCTTCTTCTCCAATTACCAGGGGTCGTTTGCTCCCCAAACTACAGCGAAGACAGTCATGAAACCCAAATTTGTGTAAGAGGCAGAATTTCACATCCCCACCTCCTACCTCGGTGACTGTGTTTGCTTTCAGGCTCAGGGGCTTGTTTTGGTCTGAAAATACAAGCCACACGCCTGCCCGCAGCATTCACTGTCCTTTCTGCCCTGCCCACCTCTCTCGAGGCCGGACAGCAGCCGAGCACGTGCCCTGGGGCCTGACTGCTCCTGTGTGAATCCGGGACTTGTGTGCCCCTGGCAGGGAGGCTGACTTCTCTCATTCCGAGCTCGCTCAGCTGCAGAGCAGGGTGATAGAGTAACTGCCTCTCAGGACAATCATGTCGATGACGGGAAACAGGACGTGCTGGGCCCTTACACCTGCACGCGCCGAGTCCTTGAGAAATGTCGGCCCCCACCTACCACACGGTGTTCTGCACTTCCTGTTTTGTAGGACGGGCTTTGTTCTACGGGACCTTGTCTTCTTCATCGTAATAGTTCAGTAGTGCCTTGCTCAATAAATTTTGATTTATTCTTTACCCCCGGGGACAGGTATAGGGAGGAGAGAAAAGGGGAGATGCGTGAGACACTGTCACTCCAGACACGGTGGCTTCTCCCGAGCCAGTCCGGACACAGCTGAGCTCTCCCTGTGACAGCTCCAGCAAACACCTTTCCAGTTCCACACCAGCTTTCCTTGGGAGCACGTCAGAAGCCTTGTGCACCCTACAAAGCCCCCCGGGACAAACACACCCTTTGATTGGGGCACGCTGTATGCCTGTGTTAACACTACGATTGCCCAGATGAGGAAGACTGAACTCTCGTCCTCAGGCATCCAGGCCACTCATGGTCACAAGATAATGTGGCCCGAGGAGGAAACCGGAGAGAAAGGAACCCAAGGCCAGAGAACCATGAGCAGACACGTAGCCCACAACGTAGGACCACGTACCTGCCGACAACACATGATGCCCAAACGTGCTGAACCCAGAGACACCGTCTTCCAAATGGAAAAGTGATAACAACTTAAAGGCGATGAAAGATCAAGAAAACAGTTTAACTCAGCCAAAGCCGACTGATGCGTTCACTAAAAGCGACCTGCATCGAGCAGGGCACGTGTGTGTGATTTCTCCCTGAGACCGGCTCTGGGTCCTGGAGGACGCGGCATCTGTGCGGCCACATGGAGTCGAGTCAAAGTGGCAGCTTCCCGGTTCGGCTCTCCAGCCGACAGCCGGGGTCCCTTAGTGCACCCGGCACTGGGAGAGCCACGGGTCAGACCGGCACCTGCCCAGTCGCGTTAACCAGGGTCACGGGGGGGATTCCAGGAAAGCACTCGACTCAGGGAAGTGTTTCAGGACGTTCTGCCTCAACGCGTCCTCAGCGCCCACGCACCTGCCGAACCGTGTGGGAACGCACCCCAGACAGCTGCGCCCTCATGCAATGGAGTGACAGGTGCTCCATGTCGTGTCTAAGGAACTCCGTGCCTGCACGAGTCTGGGCGCAAATAATGGCCGCTGGCACTCGGGAGCCAGGCAGGGAGTGTCCAGGACACCCTCGGGCACCTTACACCGCTGTGTCATCCCCGCTGAAACAACCCCGTGGTGTAGGCTCAACTCCTATTTCAGAGAAGAGGAAATCAGGGCTACATACTGCTCTGAGTCAGGCCCCTGGTAAGCAGCAACCACAGGATTTGACTCTGGGTCACAAGGACTTCAGGGACCTCCAAGCCCGCATGGTCCAGCCATGGTCTGTAACACCCGACCTCCGTCTGTGTGCTCCTCCGCAGCGTAACAAGCCACTCCAAAACCCAGCAGCTCCAAACAACACAGGCTTCTACTCTGCTCACGCCCCTGCCAGTTTGAGCAGGGCTCAGCGGGGACGCCGCCCTTCTGGTCCCCACAGGAGCTGGGCAGTGCGGCTGGGGGCTCCATGGGTTTTCTCCTGCCTGGGTTCCAAGAGGGAGCACCCCAGGACCAAGACACAGGTCATGGCATTAGGGACTGCTCAGAGGTCACATGCCAGCATCACCTCCTTGTTCTATGTGTTGGGACAGTGTCCAAGAAGAGGACACACAGCCAACCGCTGCATGGGAGGGACTCGGGGGTTCGTGGTAAGATGGCTAGCAGGATGGGCGACGTGGGCACAGACGTCTTTGGAAAATGCAGTGTCTGCCAAGATACTGTCCCTGCTGGCCTTGGGATCCATGCCAGCTCCTACTGGAATGCCCGGGCAGGGAACTCAGCCACAGCAAGCCCCTTGAGGAGCCACCTGTGGCCAGTCTCGTGCTGGCACCTGTCAACTGCGGTGCGCTCAATGCTCCCCAAAGCACACCTGGCCTGCCGCCCCCCAGGGCCCGAGGGGCACTCACCGAGCTTCCTGCCAACTGTGGACAGCAGGGCAAGCCCCAGAGCAACACCTCAGCCCTCGCTTCTTCCTCTGGCCAGGGCCAGCCTCTGGTCATCCAGAAACGTCAGAGGCAGCAAGCCAGGGGTCCGTGCAGAGAACTGGAACCGGGGCCAGCAGGGCGATTGCAGATGCCTCTTCCACAGGCCGGCAGCGCACGGAGAGGCTCCCTGCCCGGGTCCTCCCACTCCGGGTCGGGCACTTCCTCTGCCATGTGGGTGACAGTAAGGGCTGTTTCCTCTTTCAGGACTTCCTTCAAATTTGTTACTGGCCTCTGGAAGATCTGAGATCGAGAATAAGTGAATAGTCAGCTAATCTGAATTATGCAGTTGGACTTTGAAACTAATGAGGCTTGACTGCCGTTGTCAGCAAACAGGAATCATTACGAGACCTAGAGGCGCCCCGTCCACCGACACGCAGGGGACGCTGAGACGGAGCCGTGGAAGCTCATCCCCCACGGAGCGGGACTTCTCGGAGCCAGGCTGGCGCGCGCCAGCTCCGTGCCGCCAGGAGGGTCCTTCGGCTGCTGGGTCTGGCGGGAGAGCATGGTCAGCCGCACCCCTCCCAGGGGTGCTGCTTCTGGAACGCACGGGGCCCACACACTAGGGCACTCCCCCGTATTTACCATGGTCTGGGGGCGGGGGCCCACCCAGCAAGCACCATGAAGGGAGCCATGAAGGGACCAGTGGAGACGGGCAGCCTTGCCTCCTGGATCCCGTCTGGCCCTACCCATATGCAAATCTAACCTTTCCGCTATTTCAGCATTATGAACCCAAAGACAGGATTTTCCACAGGAAAATATTTACTGAGGGCTTTCTCTTTCATAATCTATCGATTTTAATATCCTTACCACTTTGGCTAAATGTCAATTTCACCCTGAGGATCGCTATTGCAAATTTGAACACGTTTTATTTATTTATGGCATTCAAAACATTAGTGTTGGAAATGAGCAAAGTTTGAGTCTTTCAGTGTTCCTATTTAAAGTCTGTTTTTCCTATTTGAATAATGCTGGCAGTTGGCCATGGTCATGGGGGCCAGCGGGCAGGGCGTGGCCACAGGCAGAAGCTGAAGCCGCACTTCAACAGGCACAGCTTGTGAATAGGCGGCCGCTCCCCCACTTACCTTTGGGACCAGAAGCACCTGCTGACCACTAGCATTCAGCCAGAAGCCAAATCCCCCCGCCCGGGCATTTCTGCGCCCGTCCGTGCCGCTCACGCACAGATCGGAGCAGGCTGGAGTCGGGCGAGTCGTTGGGATGCCTATGGGCTCCCGCGGGGGTGGAGGCTCACCCTGAGACTCTGGCGGAGCGCTGAAGGCTCTCCACGGCCAGGAACCAGAGGGCTTCCGTGCACTGCCCCAGCCACCACCCACGTGCTCAGCTTGAATCTCAGAGGACTTCCCGCGTGGGTCGGATTTCAGTTGTTTTCTGAGGTTTCAGGACCTGCCGCAGGCATCACAGGCTGAACAGCACAACGAGGAGCTCTCTCTCACACACTCGCACACACACACTCGTGCGCACACACTCGCGCGCACACACGCGCACACGCACACTCGCACGCGCGCGCACACACTCGCACGCTCACACTCGCGCTCGCAAACACACACTCTCGCACACACACTCGCACGCACTCGCACACACACTCACACACTCGCACACACACACGTCCGTCATGCCCAGCTTCTTGCCTGCTTCGCAACGGAGGCCGGTCCCCAATCTCTCTGAGCTTCTGCCTCTGCAATCATGGGACGGGTCCACCAGGGGCCAGGGCTCCGTGTAGGGGAACATGGGGCTGTGTGTCGGGAGCTCTGTGCGGAGTGGGGACACGGGGCCGTGTGCTGGGGTTCTGTGCAGGGGGACATGGGGCCATGGTCTGGGGGCTCTGCAGGATCTGGAACTGAGGCCTCTGCTCTCCCCCTGGCAGCCTTGCTACTCAGACCATTGGACCTTGTCTCCTGCCCTCAAAGTGAGCCCCCCAGAGGACACGTGTCGTAGGCCATGTCACAGCACATGGTCCACAAGGTGGCTCCCACACCCCCAGTCCATAAAAATACTGACCCTTTGTCCACAAGCGCATTGTATATATATGACGTACATAAGAAAAAGAAAAACTACTTTTTCTGAATGTACCAAAAAAGGACACAGCTTCTAGGAGTCACTGGAGTCTGGAAGAGAATCCTGCTCACCATGGAAGCCCCTACAGGAGCCTGGACTTTGTGGAGAGGGAGCAGGAGGTCCACTGGCCTCAGTCTGAGATGCTCTTGTGGACAGAGCGGGGGCTGGGTCTGTAAGCCCACAGCTCCCGCCCGGACGGCACGCAGGCCTGGGTACAGCGAGGGCGGGGGCTTCTCGGGGTGACAGTGAGGGGTCTGTGAGCTCGCACCGCCGCCGCGGAAAATGTCTTACATTAATTCAGGAAGCGATGTTACAAAATAGCTTGACCCGTGTGCTGAAAAAATACTCGTTACGTTAAATGATGTGTCCTCGCCTGTCCTGGGGCTGCATGGACTCCCCGTGGCCGGGGCGCGCTCTGCAATTTGAATTTATGAAAATAATCAGTGACTTGAGCTGATCTAAACCACTTGAGCTGCTTCGAGAACACACCAGGTGCCAGATGGGGAAGAAAACGGATTATGTCACGATCTGATTAGTCGGGTTTGCGGGTACCGAAGTCGACTGTATATATCACATCCCAAGTGATTAAAACATAAAAAACGGCTGGTGTTAAATTAGACAGTAAGTGTGGGCGTCCCTCCGTGGATTCCAAGCTTCCGTCTCGCCTCCAGCTCCCCATGTAATCAGGCGCAAGGCCCCGTACAGATGACTGGGGAAGCGGAAGCCCAGCTGGGCTCGTGGGCGCCACTGAATCAACCTCCGAGCCCCCAAAATAGCCCCAGAGCAGGGGGGACCACGGGGCGGGGGGTGCGGCTCCTGGCAGGGCAGGCTCCGCGGGCCTTTTCCCAAGCAGACTCCCTTCCACGCTCACACCCAAGAAACGGAGGCCCGTCGCCCGGGGCGGGGAGGCCGGGCGGGTCAGCCGGGCGGCCTGGAGCTCGGTGCTGCCTGGGCTCTTCTCTGATCTGTCAGGATGCACTTGCCTTTTTATAGGAAATTCCTCTCACTCCTCACACTGGAGCATGACACTCCTGCTGGAACCTACGACCTCACGGCCAGGGAAACCACAGGGCTGAGGGCGGGTGGGCAGCTCGGTGGCCCAGGAGCCTCCACGGAGCTCTGCCCTGGGGATCCCCAGCCAAGACACCCAGGACAAGAGAGGAAGGGTGAGGGAGGAAGAGAGCCGGAGAGAGAAGGGGCGCCCCACGCCTTTCGACAACCAGACCCGTGCAGGTCACTCATACAACACCCCTCTCATGGATCTCCCAGAGAAACGTGTGTGCCCCGAGTCCCCCTGCTAAAACTGTGTCAGCAGCAGCTTTGTGGGGTTCAGCGGGATAAGCGGGCACGCAGGCCTCTGTTCTGCGCCTCTGTGTAAAGGACCGCGGCGTCTAGTTTCCAAATGAAGTCACTTTTCTGTGTCACCAGCAGGTGGGGACTTCCTCTTCTGGGAGCCTCCCAGGGCTGGTCAGGCACACAGAGCAAAGAGATGCTTCCTGCGCTGACAATCTCGTCACTTCTGCACATTCAAAACCACTTTATGAAGAGGGAAAACCGACAATCAAAGGTACGTTGGGATAGCCCTTCAGAGCACACCAGGCGTAGGAACCAGATCCTGGCACCTTGAAAAGCACTGGAGAAGGAAGCCATCAACAAAATGACAAGGTTGGGGGCGCCTGGGTGGCTTGGTGGGTTAAAGCCTCCGCCTTCGGCTCAGGTCATGATCTCAGGGTCCTGGGATCGAGCCCCGCATCAGGTTCTCTGCTCGGCGGGGAGCCTGCTTCCTCCTCTCTCTCTGCCTGCCTCTCTGCCTACCTGTGATCTCTGTCTGTCAAATAAATAAATAAAATCTTAAAAAAAAAATGAAAAGGCAACCTCCTGAATGGGAGGAGGTATTTGCAAATGACATGTTCAACAAGGGGCTGATGTCCAAACTATGTAAAGAACTTTTACAAATCAGCACAAAACCAAAAAACCAAACAAAACAAAGAATCCAATTAAAAATGGGCAGAGGACCTGACGAACATTTTTTCAAAGACGACGTCCAGACAGCCAACAGACCCATGAAAGATGCTCCACATCGCTCGACATCGGGGAGACACAAATCAAAACCACGAAGAGATCCCACCTCACACCAGTCAGAATGGCCAAAATTAACAAAGCAGGAAACAGATGTTGGCGAGGACGCGGAGAAAAGGGACCCTCGTGCACTGTAGGTGGGAATGCAGCTGGTGCAGCCGCTCTGAGCAGTGAGCAGGGTCCTCAGAAAGTTGAAAATAGAGCTACCCTGTGACCCAGAAAACTCAATGAAAATGAAAACTTTAACTCAGAAGATACACAGCACAGTGTTTATAGCGGCAAAGTCCACAACAGCCCAGGTATGGAGAGAGCCAAGCTGTCTGTCAACAGACGACGGTACAGAGGAGGCGGTGTGTACGTGCGGTGGAGTACTACGCAGCCGTCAAAAAGAATGAGATCCGCAGTGATGTGGATAGAGCCAGAGAGTACGATGCTGAGGGAGACACATCAGAGAAAGACAAACACCATCGGAGTTAGGCTTCTGCTCCGAAAGCAGTGCTCACCGAGGTGCCGCAGAGCCCACAGACCCTGGGACCCTGTTCCCACCAGCTCGCTCCCTGCTCGCGTGTCTTTGGTCCGAGCTCGGACCACCCCTGCCCACCAGCGTCCATCTGAAGGTGGGACGTGATAAAACCTGCCCTTGGTGGTGGGGGGCCAAGGGCACCAGGAACACTACCAGCCCTGTGTCCACACCCGCTGCTGTTCGAGGGACGGGGACTGAGGACTGCTCAGGTCATGGTCTGGGCGCCTGGCAAAGCCTGATGACACAGTTAATCTTCCCACACAAATGAAGAAGTCAGGTCATCCAAGACGTACAGAAATTACCCAAATTCACACTTCCATGACAATTGTCACCCTCTGGGTCATGGCATGAGTGTGGAAGAGTTGATGACAAGAGGAAGTGGTCTGCACATGGCCCCAAAAAGGCAGGCCCGTGTCCTGCCCCAGAGCCCATGTGTCTGTGACATGAGGATCTGAGAGCAGGTGGCCCTGAACCCAGCGAGAGGCATCCTTGTAAGACGTAGAGACAGAGAGACACAGACGGGGCAGAGACAGAGAGACACAGACGGGGCAGAGACGGGAGGACCCCACAAGCTGGAGCAGCAGGAGGGACCGTCCCTGGAGCAGCTGGAGGGAGAGCGGCCCTGAACACCTTGACCTCCAGCTGCTGTCTCCAGAGCCAGGAGGGGCAGAGTCTGTGTCTCTGAGCCACCCTGCTTGTGGTCACTGGCTCCGGCCGCCCAGGACACCCACACACGGTGTGCCCGGGACACACGCCGGCTCTCTGGACCTCTGTGCCCAGGTCCCAAAGGACAGGATGGCCTCCAGCTGCAAGCCAGCCCCAGGACGGACTGCACAGCTCCCAGCGGAGGCTCCTCACCCAGAAGCCTGGGTTCTTGCGGGAGCCAAGCCAGGGAAGACCCCCGTCCAGCAGGCCCGGCAGAGGGCCCCTCGCCACCTGCGAGGCCTGAACCGTCACGTCTGTACAGCTCCCAGACTTTGGGCCTCGGGAGCCGCCGGGGCAGCACGGTCCCCGCGCACCGGGGAGCCCGGAGCCAACGCCTGTGTTGTTCCCACGCAGGTTTCTAGGCCCCCGGATGCAGGCCTGTTTCCATATGGGTAGGTTCGCCTAGAAACAAAATCCGCATCCTTCCTGAGACCTGCTCTGATCTGTAGCCCAATATCCGGACCCCCGGCAGGAAAGGGCAGCTCCATTCCACCCCGGGAGTGAACCCCGTGCCCCCCCACGCACAACCACAGGAAGACGCAGCTCGTGTCTGCGGCACCCAGGGAGACAACGATCGGTGATGACGGTGATGAGGAGGAGAGAGCCGGCACCAGGGCTGAGCCCCACGGAGCGCGAGGCAGCGGGCTGAGCACAGAAGGGGCACGAATGCACTTCATCCTCACGAGAGCACCGTCCGACAGAAATGAAGAGGATTACCTTATAAATCAGGAAAACGGGCCCATGCGACTCACAGCAGATCCATCTCCAAAGCCCATGAGGGGCCCGCCACCCGGCCCGCCTCCTCCCGCAGAGGGTGATGGTCCACCATGGGCTGGGTGGGAGGGAGGAAGACGACACGAAAGCCACGTCCTTGGGCCAGGCCACCCTTGTCATTGCAGATGAGCTGGTTTAAAGGGACGCAGGGCACACGGGAAGATTCAACAAGTGGGATTCCATCAACTCAGGCCGTGTGTGTGTGCACACGTGAGTTGGGTGTAGTGCGCATGTGCCTGTATCTCTGAGCGTGTGTGCACATGTGTGGGTGTGCACCACACTCACGTGCCTGCATCCGAATGTGTGCACATGTGTGAACATGCATGAGTGTGCACCACACACGTGCCTGCGTCTCTACATGTGTGCACGTGCGTGTGCACAGATGCACTATCTCTGGCCGCACCGTGTGCACGTGTCTCCGTGAACGCATGTGTACGCGGTGCTGGCACCTCAAGAGAGCACATCTGTGCCTCCGCGCGTACAGAAACTGAGGGGGAGACTCTGGGGTGAGCTCGGGGAGCAGCTCAGCCAGCCGTACCTGAGACCGGGGGGCGTCTGGACCTCATTTCGCCCATGCTGAGAAGACAGGGAGTTGAGTGTCCGGGGTGTGAGCCCCCATGCTGCTCAGGGTTCTATCTCACGAGTGTCCCTGAAGGAGAGCCGCAGGCGGGCTTCTCTGCAAGGCAGGGGAGGGCAAGAGCACTGTGGCCTCCCACAGGCAGACTCTGCCCAGGCGCGCGGCCAGGTGGGGGCTCCTCCCTCAGAACCAAGGCCTGCACGGGTCCCCATGGGGCCATGGGGTCTTGGAACAGTGCACACGGTGGCCTCCAGATGCCACACGTGGGGACATGGCTTGGAGGAGGAGGGAGGCCAGGACGCCGCCAGCTCAGCCATCAACAAGGCCTGGTGCTTGTGTCTTTCAGGAATTTGCAGACTCCGTGTCCCAGCTGGTCACGCAGAAGTTCCACGAGCTGACCGTGGGCCTGGCGTCCGTGCACGCGCGCCACAAAGCCCTGGCAGGAATCGTCATGACCACAGGTAATGCCTCTTGTTTTCCCTGTGGGATCCCATCCTCAAGGACGGGAGATTTAGTGTCTGCCTGACCGTGGGCAACAGGCAGGTCTCCCTTCCACACGAAGCTGTGAAAGAGAAATCCAGCAGTAGGACCCAGAGAGCTCAGTGACGATCGTGGCCGATCAGCAAAACGCCGCTGACACGTGCTTGGACCGGCTCTGCGCACGCGCCTCGACTCCCACGAAGAAGGGCCACGGGAGGACGGGCCGGTGTCTTTCCTGTCAGGCTCCCCGCCTCGCGGTCGAGAACACCGTGCGCTGCTGCTGTTGGCAGGGCTGGAACCCGAGGTTAGGCCAGGCCACTGACCAGTTGCCTTAGGCTGGCGGGGGACGGGGGGCGCATCTTAGTGTAATGGAAGGGACAACGCCTCCCTGCTGGAATTGCGTGAGCAGAAAAGACGTGAGAAATGCTGTGAGCGGCAGCGACGACTTTACGAGGTAGACGTGCTAAGGACGTGAGAAATGCTGTGAACGGTAGCTACGACTCGATGAGGGTGACGTGCTATGGCAGAGGCAGCTCCATTTCATCGGTGACCCCCCTGCATCCGGGCATGCGTTCTGTCCTTCCCTCCTTTCAAACACCCGCCACCGTGCAGACGGGGGAACATTCCAGACTGAAGGCCAGGAGTTCACCTCAGTCAAGATCATTCCCGCTGGACCGGCACTGCCTTCTCCGGCAGCCTGAGCCGCTGACCGGAAGCATGGGCATGCCGGGCAGCGCCCCCAGCCCCAGGCCCCACGTCAGGACAGAGTCCAGGGACCAGCGAGACATGGGGCTGGCCAAGATCAGCTTCCTGGGTTTGAATCCCTGTGCCCACCTGTGACCTTACGTCAGCCAGCCCTTGGCGACTCAGAGGGAAGGAAGGGAGTAGGAGGAGAGGGTGAGAGGGAAGGACCCATGCTTCTCCTTCACTGGGCTCTATCGCCTACCCCCGGTCTCTTAGATCTGCTAAGTCGATTCCCCAGCATTTCCCAGCTCTGTAGCTAATGGTCCACTATCTTCCCACTTTTCTGGAAAACTCGATTCTGGGAAGTCTTGAAAGCTACTCTCAGACGTGCCTTGGAAAACAGTAACATTTTACAAAGACTCACGGGAAAGCAGCCGGCAAATACACTGGGTTTGGTGCCAGCGATCTACCCGCGTGAACTGAGCGTGTTGTAGGAGGTGAGGCGGTCCGAGGTGACACTACACCAACTAGTGACTGTAAACACTGGAGGGTACATTGCTGAAACTTGCTGGAAAGAGACGGTTTAACAAACACATCGATTAACAAAAGCTTAGGAAGATGTGTGCAGAATTACTGGCAGAACAGTTTGTAGAAACCGTTTACCCAAAGTCGACGCGACACTGACCTGACTTCTAGTTCACGGATTGGAGCAAGTGCGCAGGACGGTCCCGAGGGAAGGGTGCTCTCCGTCGTGCCCATCTCTGCCACAACGTTACAAAAGCGCGTGGATCCTGAAGGAATCCCTGAGCCCGACGCCTCCCGTTTCCAGGTGCGACGCCAGCTCGTCCGCATCACCTGGCGTCTACAGGTGCTTTCCCCCCAGGAGCCGTTGGGGGAACCCTGAGAGCAAGGACATGGGCTTACGAATAGAGGAGCTCTTACCACTCTCCCAAATACGCAGGAGCCGGTAAGAATTCCAGCGGAAGGAGCTCGGGAAGGGACCCCGCGCTCTCGTCGGCTCGGCAGGGAAGCTGCCACCAACCACTCTTTAGGGGTCCTCAGGAGCCCGAGCCCTTCTGTATTTCCCTTGTTTCAATTCTGAATACTGACTGCACTGGCGAGACATGCTTTTTGAGTTTTCGTTACCGTGTTAGTAGCGCCCACAGTCTTAGGTAACACACTTAGGCTCTTCTTTCTTAACGCTCTCAAGCAGAGACAACCATGGCGCCCTGCCCTGCCCGGCGAGCCGCCTCGTCCCCGACACGCGCGTCTCCTACCGCCGCAGCCCGCACCTCCAGCCCCTTCTGCACCACGCCTCCGGCTTCCGTCCTTTGTCCTGAGTCTAAACGCTGGAAACCGTGACACGGCCTCGCGCAGTCAGGACGCGGTGGGGGCCACCCCTGCCGAACGCGGGCCGAGCGGGGGCTCCTGTGCTGTCCCCGCACCACGTCCTGAGAGCATGAGGCCACCACCGGCTCAACGCCGTGGCACATTTAGGGTTGACCTAAAGTTGTCGCTAGGCTTCCACAGTGAGCTTCAGAGTCTCACGTGTGCTTTCCAGAGGCTCCGTTTTCCTTTCTTACACGGAAAAGAAGGAAGCGCCTTTGGCACACACGCTGGGCAATGGTCCCCGTGTCCGTGGACAGGCTCACACCCTTCTCTGGAAGGAAACACCTTCAAACATGCGGGCTAGAAACCGGGCGTTCTCGCTCACGGGCCACAGCCGACGGCGCTCTCCAGCCACTGGAGTAGCTTTGCTTGGGGAGAATCTTCGCTTGACGTTATTTTCCCTGAGCCTCTGGAGAGGATTTTCCTGTCACCTCTTGGCTCATGTTTCTAACCAGAGACGTCAGGCTGGCGTCGCGGCCGGATGCCCCCACCCTGCCTGCAGAGGGGAAAGGCCCTCTTTGCCACCGGAGTGTTTTATAAGTTTCTAAGTGTGTGTGTAGGCATAAGCTACGCACCTGCTGTGATTCGTTTAAGCTATTTCTGTACTTTTTCCTCATATCATTTCTTTGATAAACTCTTTCCTTTATACACATTTTGTCCAATTTTCAGTACTCCAACCGGACCCTCAGTCTCTTCCCTCTCCTGGTGCATCCCCCCACCCCCGTTTCCTCCGTGTCCTTGGGCACCTCGGAAACTTCTGAGAGGTCTTCAAACGCCACTGCTTCTGAATTCCTGCCATCCATGTCACTCAAGACCCCTGTCTTCTCTGGTGCGTCCTCCCTCTTGTTTTACAGAGGGGATGCTCCTCACAGCTCCCTGGGGGCCTCGCCAGCTGATGCCCGAGCCTCTGCCCTCAGACTGTGGTTTCTTCATAGTCGGTCTCTCTCTTTCATCCTGCATGTGGCTTCCATACTGAACGTGTGCATCTGTGAGAAAAACACCAGCTCTGCTCTCCAGTGCGGCTGTGGTTTCCCCCGACACTGCCTCTCTCCCCTCAGTGGAAGGAGGGGGCTGTGGAAGTGGAAGGAGGGGGCTCCTCCAAGCCAGCCTCCTTGACCCAGGTGGGTTGGGGACCAGCCAACAGCCCTTAATTGAAAGTCACCTGGGGAGCCCGCCGACAGTCCTGCTGGCTCAGCGCCCGCCTTCCCCGAGCCCACCCTGCATGCGGTTGGTCCCTCGTGACAGCTCCTCCACACGGTGCCGGGATTTCACCAGCCCCTGCACATTCCCTGGAGCCCTCTGGTCTGTGGATCCCCCGGGAGAAGGAGCGTGTGCCGCTCACTCCGCCCTCCTCAACCAGAAACTGGACGTCATTTACCCAAGAGGTCAAGTGACGGCTCTGTCTTCTCCTTCGTCAAGAAAGCCTGATGTTTCCATGGGAAAGTGACTCTGAAGGAGCTTCTAATAATGATGATTTCCATCTGATATGCAAATTTATAATGTGGATAGCACTTTTGCACACACTAATCAAGTTAATTGCTACAACCCTGAGAAGTAGGAGAGGCAGGAATCTTAATTACAGTTTTTAAGAAATACAGACAAGGAGACGAAGGGGCTAGGTGCCTTTCCTTGAGTTGCCGGAAGGCGGGCAGAGCCAAGAGGTGGGCTGTTGGACCCCACAAGCCCCTGGCCAGGGTCCCTGCACACGTGCACAGGGCATGGTGCTGAGATATATGATCTTTGCCGGCAAAATTATTTACTTCTAAGCTTATTCAGTAAACGACCAGAAGGAAGACCTTCCGGCCTATCTGTGTTCCAGCCCGTCTCTTCTGGCCTGTGAGGCTGTGGCTTTGACAAACTTCTTTCTGATTTAAGCTGAGGGGCTGCTCTCCTCACTCCACGAACACCTGGGGTTTCTGGCTGCCCAGCAAAAACGCGCATCTCTTGAAGGGGAAGAAAACAGCCTCCAAAGTCGAACTTGGTCATCAGCCCAGAAGAGCTCTGTTCAGGCCGGCAGACGCTTGTGGACAAAGTGGGCTCGCCTGTCTTACAGGGAAATCTGAACGTCCCAAGAAATGACATGGGACACGCATTCTGCTGTGTTTTAGAGCTTTTTGCTCTGAACCTAAAAGGACCACGTGGGGTGAAGAAGTCCTCTTCTGCGCTGTCCGAGCCACGCTCCGCCGGAGTCAGGAGCCGGCCATGGCCCCACAGCAGGTGCGGCGGTCCTGAGGAGTCCCGAGAGCTGAACCACAGCCAGGGCGTCTCCTCCAAGCGCACAAGGGGCCTGGCTGGGCCCATCTGCACAAGGGATTGTGGAGGTGCACCCAGATCCCCAGACCCTCTTTTCCCAGTTTCTCCCCTGAGTGACTGCCAATTACTTAGATCATAAAAATAAAAGTGGGTCTTTCCATTTACATTCAGGAGGGCATGGGGAAGGTGGGGAAGGACCACAGGGAGAGCCTCACACGGGGATGGGAGATGGCAGCCGTCACCTGGACTTCAGAGGGCTGGTCCCAGAGGGTGCTGCGAACCGCAGAGCCTCCTGGAGAGGGGGAGGGTTCAGGCCCACTGACACCCACAGGGGCCGGCGTCCTGCACAGCAGGAGCAGGATGCAGTGACGTCCAGTCTCGGGTTGGAAGGGTCAGGTCTAAACCATGAAGCGCCGGGTGCATCTCACTCCTGACCCCATGGAGCACGAAGGCTGCCTTTTTCACACTGAGCCCACCCCCCTCACACGGAGAGGGAAGGAGGATCCACCGCCAAGTGGACGTGGCCCGGCCAGAGGTCACAGGAAGCGACCCAAGTTGCAACGCGTGGCCCCCAAGAAGAACCAGCCGAGGAGGGACAGTGGCCTGACCCTCCTGAGACTCCAGAGGCCCCTCCTTGGCGAGCAGGTGCGTGAGGAAGCACAGAGCAGGACGGAAGACGGCGAGCTGCCCCCACCCCGGTGTCGGGTTCTTCTGTGCTCTCACAGCTGTGCTGTAAGCCCGCAGTCAACTGCCCAAAAGACGTCAGTGGGGGCAGAAAACCAGACGCTGCCTTTGGGTGCGGAGGAGGGACAAACGTGTCCTGCAAGGCCTGGCCTCCTACGGAGCAACGTGAAGCTGGGGAGGCTGACGGCCTTGAGGCACTGCGGACCTTCAGACGTGTTCACAGCTCCGCACCCATCCGGCCCAGCGGAACCTGGGTGTTAGGGTTCAAGTTCCCGCCGCAGGGGGTCACCGCTCTGTGGGACTGCAGGAGGTGGGGGCGCCCACACCAGGAGAGCCAGGCTGCCTGCTCACCCACAGACCACGGTCCCCGAGTCCCACCCAGGGCCTCGCAACCATCAGCACAACCACCACGACGGCGCCCTCTCCCGCCACCGGAGCCCGCCTCCCGGAGGGCCTCAGTGAGGACGTGACTCCTGCCCGCACACGAACAGGACATGGGGCTCCCACCATAACTTGGGCAACGGGCGCAGGAGGGAGAAGCCTGTGGCGGCACCGGCAGAGCGGGCCAAGGCTTTGTGAGGGGACCCGGCTGGCACCTGTTACACACATCACACGATGCTCCTTCGTCCCATGACTCGGTGGTGCTAGTTTTAACCCCATTGTCCATACGGGACAGCAAACGAGCTCCCGGGGCCGGAGTCTCAGGTCAGTAGCAGAAACAGGGTGACGTGATCCGAAGCCTCGGGTCCTGGCGCGGGCTACGTCCTGCCCGCCGGCGCCTCGTGGCTTTACGCCCTCCACCCAGGCATCGCCGCTCCCAGCGCAGCGCATGGAACTCGTACGCTGCAGCCTCTCCTCCTCGGGCCAACGCACCTGCAGTATTTGGAGAAGACAGTCCTGCGGGACGGCCACAAACCAAGGCTCTGGAGGGAGAGAAATCTGTGTCCAAAAGGAAAACGTTTCCCTGCCATCTTGCCCATGTCCTCCCGGACGAGACATGCCTGAGTCGGCACTTGTATGTCCACTCCAGGTCAAATGAGTTAAAGCAAATTTAGGACAGAAACAGAAACTGAGAAGAGGAAAAAACTGAGTCACAGCAAAGTCAGATAATCGAACACAGAGTCTGCCCAAGAAGGAGACAGCCGAAAGGGCAGGCGCTGTGCACCCCCAGCATGTGTGGCAGGCACTGCAGGACGTGGGGACAGGCTCCTACTGGGGACGCTTCTGGGCGCCGGCCCTACATCCAGGGGGGCCGCCATCTCCACGGGAAGCTGTGGAAACCCTATTACTGGGGCCGTGGCACTCGACAGGCACAGCGCTAGAAAACAGAGTCAGAACTCATTTCTACACTGCACCCTCGGATAAACTCATGGTTCTGATATTTGTTTCTGGGACCTGGTTGGTACACTTACTTACAGTTTTATTTTTAGAAATTCTGTAATCAGAGCTTGCATTGTGAATATTTCTATGCAAAGGGTTTGAATGGGCTCAGAATTGCTCCGACCCAGTTAAATTTAAAAAATGACATTCCCAAAGATCGCCTAAAGCAGGGGCGGAAGTGCACGGGCTGACGAGGGCGACGCGAGAGGCCAGCCGGGCAGGCATGTTCACGCTGGCCCCAGAACTCGTCTCGACTGTGTTTGCACATGGGGACCTGGGGCCGGTCTCCTCGGGGACAGAAAGAGGCGTGCTTGCTCAGGACAGCGAACTCCCTGAGTCACTTTCTGCCTCTGAATTTAGCAATTTTACTGCTTTGAGACTTTTAGTTATAGTCCGAAGGGTCTTCCACTCACCAAATGTACGCAGAGATTACCCCACGTTTTGTTCTACCGCACTGACACCTTTTTTAATCCACCCAAGCCCACAGTTTACCCTCTCCGTGTCGTACACGCCTCGGGTTCGGACAGACGAGGAAGGACACGGACCCGGGTTCCAGTGTCAGGTGGACCAGCTTCGCGGCCGTGAGAACGGCTGTGCTGTCTCTCTCCACGGCCACCCCCCAGGCCTGGAACCTGCTCCTCTCTTCTTGTCCCCGTGGTTCCGCCTTTCCCAGGACGCTGCGCAGCTGCCATCGTGCTGCGAGGGGCCTTGCAGCTGCCATCGTGCTGCGAGCGTCCCTCACTGAGTGATACGCCTCCAGTCTTCCTCCATGTCTCTCAGTAGTTGGACGGCTCCGTTCTCTTCATCCCTGAATAACCGTCCGCCATCTAGACGGACCAGAGTTTACGCAGCAGCTGCTGGAGGCCGCGCTCCAGGTGTGGCTGACTGTGAACAAAGCCGCCGCTCTCCACGCTTCTGCATCTACGCCTCGGGTCCACCTGTTAGCTGCCCTGGGGCATGGTACGCAGGAACGGTGCGGTTCTGGTCTCCAGACGGCTCTCTGTCATGGGACAGCGTCTCTAGTGTCCCCAGCCCACGGGTTTGAGATGCCGCTGCCTCTACCCTGCAGTCAATTCCCGTCCAACTTTGGGGCGGTTTCTGGACTCCGGGCTTCGTCCCCTGCTGGGACTGCCTGCGTCAGAACCAGGGCCATTTGCTATCGAGCCCTCGTAACCTGCTGACATCTCCTGGGCTCTGCGTCCTGCTCCTGGTCTCCCCCCAGAACTTCCTGGGTTGCCCACTGAAATCAGCTTGCGTGGTTCAAAAATAAAGAACAGAACAATATGTACTTTTCAACCACATTTTCTTCGTCAAAAACAAGCCCTCGTGCTCTTCCTACTGGGATCACATGAACCATCTCCATCACTGTAAGGAAGGTTCTGGATGTCGTATCTTCCCGTCCGAGAAGGTGCGACATCCATGCGTTCCAGTTCCGTTGGTGTCTTTCGGGGGGAGTCAATGTTTTATTCAGTTTCTGTCTTGATCGTTTCTTGTTAAACTCATTCCTGTCGTCTTGTTTGCGGCAGCAAACGGAGCCGTTTGTCCTTCAGAGTTTCTCACCCGCTGCCGTGGGTGCACACGAACACCGCCAACGTCTGTGTGCTGACCTGCACCTACCGCCTTCCGGCCTCTCTGGCATCTCTAGCACTGGTCTCCCCCGACGGGATACTCCAGGGATTCCCACGTACCCAATCACAGTGCGTTCTCCGGCCACACTGCTCCCTCCCCGTCCCGACGACCCCACCTCCAATTCCCTTCCCCGCTGCGCAGGCTAACAGCCTTGGCAAGTGCTGAGTGATGGAGCCACCGAGGGCGCTCGGCCACGTTCCCGAGCGCAGCAGCCCCCCCTCGGCACCTCCCAACACGCGTGTGCGGGGGGCGGGCTGTGTGTACACCTGTCTCATAGGCGTGCACACCCTCTCTCTATACGTGTGTGTTCGTAAAACGTAGTCGGGTTTTGTCAGATGCCTTCTCAGTGTCTGTAATCATAATCATATTTTTCTATTGCATCTTAACTGAATCGAATCCATTTCTGCATTTGCATAATAAACCCCCCTCGTAGTAAAGCTTGGTGGTTAGTATTTGATTTAGAATTTTGATGTCCGTGACTGAGGCTACCTGCTCTCCTTCTGGGCAGTCCCAGTCGGGCGACAGATCTGTAACAGGCATTTCATGACAAAGGCCCTCTGGGGCTTCCCTGTCCTCGTGCGCTCCAGAATACTCCATAAACAGCCTTGAGATCAGCTGCTACGTCAAGGTCGGTAGAATTCTCCCACAAAACTAACCAGGCCTGGGGCTCTGCAGGAGGAGGTCTCTGATCACACCTTCTGTTCATCCTGTAGACGCCTGTGGGGCCGCGTTTCCTGTCACCACTGCTCGTGTTGTCCGTCAGCCACGTCACGAGACTCCATAACCGAGTGCCCCGCTGGGTCGCATCTCACGGGGCCACCGCAGACGGTGCTGCAGCCCCGCTGGGGGGAGCAGCTCAGCACCTGCCCCCAAGCCTGCACGACTGTGGCCCTGCATAGTCCAGAATGTTCTACCATATCAGCCTGAGGCTAGACACGCCACCTCCTCTATGCCTGGCTTCCTCCCTCATCCTCCCCGTCGCCTGCGAGAACTCGGTGAACCCAGGATCCCTGGCTCCAGCCAGCTTGTAGGGAGCCGTGCACACAGTCCCCTCCCCCACCTTGTCCCAGTGACATTGTGTGCAGACTTACGTGGTATGTATCACACAATACCCCGGTTTGCACACATTGCTGTCCGAGTCATCTCCCCAAACTCACACTAAATTCATGAAGGATGTGACGAGTCACACGCACGGGGCTGGCACGCAGGTGAGATGCACAAAACGCGAGTAAGCAAGGAATGCAGCTCCTGGGCCACGCAACCGTGCTGGGGATGGCAGAGCCCGGAGTCCGGAGGAGACTTAACGAGCGGGAGAAGGGATGGCAGTTTCTGTTCCTACAGTGGCGATTTCTGCAGAACCGAGACAGGAGCATCAGACCAGCCCCCAGGAGAAGCGTGGACAACCGTGGCACAGTCCCCCGCTGCTAGGTCACCTGCTCGCGCACCAGCACCCGAGGACGGCAACCTGCAAGACACGCCCACGCCCTGCTCCCATCCAGCTGGAACCTGCGGAGCGCAGAGCAGGGCACGAGACCTCTTACGCGCACGGTGTTTGGGCCGCAGGTCACTAACATCCCTCGGGCTTGCTCTGAGGGTTCACTGCACAAGGGCCCCGGAAGAGCGGGGCCGCGGGGGAGCTCGGGACCAGAATCCCGCGCTGCCATCCTTGCCTCCAGGCCCAGACTCCTTGTGCGAGGCAGCTGCAGTCGCCTTCCCCCCGCGGGACAAAGAACAGACTGAGGCTGTGGCCCTCCGGGGTAACCCCCAAACAGGCCGTGTGTCAGTCATGAGTCCGGGGCCCATTCCGAAGGCTTCTTGGGTTTTGCCCATCTTCCGTTCTCACAGAGGATGTTTCGTTGACAAAACTTCCTGGACCACGGTCAGGATGAGCACTGTCCTGTGACACAAATCGTGCTCCACTGTGTGAAGGACCCACCAGCTCCTGGTGGGTCCCAGCGGGTCCGTGGTGGGAAAGGGGAACTCGGAAGCCGGCGGGGGGGAGGGGCATGTCCAGGTGCCCCCATCGATGGCTAGGAACCTGGGTGCAGAGAGTCAGAAAACCACCCCATTAGTCTGACCTCGAAACTCTCTGCTCTTCCACATACAAAGAGCATTAAAGGATCACAATGACTCAGGCACCAGTGAGTCTCTCTTCCAGGGTCACTTAGGACAGCCATAAGCAAACAGAAGCCTTCCTAGTTCTAGAACTAGGCTTCCTAGTTCTCCCCTCAGACCCGTGAAAACTTCTGTCCCAGGGCTCACAGGGCCTGGGACACAGCTGCCTGGACCCTGGCAGGAGAGGCGGGAGGAGCCGTGCAGGGTGGGACAGAGCACTGTCACCTGCTCCTTGGCTCCTGGCTGTGCCGTCACTCTTTAGGGAAAATGGAAAGCCTCATGGCGCTGAATCAGGTCACGCACCCATTTTCACTGCTGTCTGTGACGCGTGTGCTCGCACACGGGCCTTAAGTTTCAGGAAACAGAATCCGCAGCACAGACGTTGCTCCCGAAATGCGGTGGCAGAATCGAGGCCAGAGCCAGGGGCGCTCCCACCTCTGGGCTGGGCCTGGGGAAGGGGCAGTCCAACCAGACACCCCATCCCCGGCCCTGAAACGCACTTCTGCAAAGGGACACACCTGGGGCCGGGTGCTCTAGGGCAGGTGAAGGAGGTGGTCCTGCCGCCTGGCCCACTTGCCTTCGGGACCCCCTGGCCTCAAGGTCCAGACTGTTGAGTCGGGGACCCAGGCACCTACACGTCCTGCAGGCCCTGGGCCTTGACCTCGCCTGAGCTGGGGATGTGCTCCAGCTTCGGGGCAAATGGGTAAATGGCCAAGTGCTAAGGGACATAGAGACAGGCCTGCTCAGAGAACCCAGACGTGGGCTCCACTCCTACTCGTGGTCCCAGGTCTTCTCTTAAGTCCTGACAGCGCTTCCGGGGTAAACGTGCAGGGGTGCAGGGGCCGGCCCGGGGCGCATTCTCATGGGAATCCCCATCCTGCACACAACATGCGTCCATGGGCGAATTATTCTAAGATGATGTGACTGTCATCCCATGGGACGAGGGGGAGGTGGCAGCAGGATTTCCGGGGTTCATCTGGGCGGTCACAGCACGGCCAGGCGCAGGGCTCTGCTCCCCATTTGCGGAACCTCAGCGTGACATCCAGCAGCCCGCCAGGGCTCCTCCCCTCCCAGTGGGCGCTGCGCTGCTCCTGCTGCCATGTCTGGAGATGGACTGCGCCTCTCACCTTAGGCATGGGTGACCGTCAAGGCTCCCGGGGCGGGAGGGCCTCCGCCATGGGCTGGGGTCTCCGGGGTCAGAAGAGGGGAGCGCGGACTCGCACCCACACAGGTGGTCTGATGCCCTCTCTGTCCCCCAGGCCTGGACGTGAGGCAGGCGCAGGTCATCGTGCTGTCCTCGGGGACCAAGTGCATCAGCGGCGAGCACATCAGCGACCAGGGGCTCGTGGTGAACGACTGCCACGCGGAGACCGTGGCCCGGAGAGCGCTGCTGCACTTCCTGTACGCGCAGCTGGAGCTGCACCTGAGGTAAGGGCGGCCTGGGGCAGCAGGGTGCGATGCCGGACCAGCAGCACCTCCCGATCCAGACAGTGGCGTCCTCAGAGCACAGGCCACCCCCACACACATGCCCACACGTAGGAACACGCCCTATCCTGGTGGCGTCTCCTGGGTCCTCACGGGGAGAAGGGACAGGGGAAGCTCCTGGGGTCTGTCATAAGGACGCTGATCCCTCATGGAGGCCCACCTCACCATCTCCCAGCGGCCCTGCCTCCTGACGCATCCTTCCACATCTGAATCTGGAGGCACACACACGCAGCCTCCGGCCAGGAAGTCGCCACAGAGCGGTGTTTCCCTGGGACGACAGGGCACCGCAAATTCAGGCTCGGGCCGCTAGAGCCAGGCTCTTTTGAGGCGGCTCAGGACGCCGTCCCGCCAAGGAAACTGCTCAGAAACAGGGGGTTCGGCTCCGGGCCGCCGAGGGTGCTAGGGACGGGCCTCCCAAACACAGGCAAGGGGTTCGCCTCCTAAACACCCAGCTCACAGCACCAGGCCACCAACAACGACCGCTGGCCTTGGAGCCCGGGAGCAGAGGCGGGGGGCAGACAGGCTCGTGGCGTGCCTCGGGGTTTCCTGGGGGGGACGTTGCTCGGCTGCCGTGGGATCTCAGGACCCAGCCGACATGTTCCATCACCAACGGGGCAGAACAGGGGACGGCACGAGCAGCAGAACGCCAGAGCAGTGGACACAGCCTCCTGTCCTCGGGCTGGGGCTTCCGAGGGCAGAGGCCTGTGCCCATCACGGGCTGGGGAACAGGAACACCACCCTGGGGCACGGCGGAAGGAAAGGGGGTCCCTCCAGGGGCTGGAGGCCAAGCCCTCTCCACTTTGCAAAGCGGCTGCGCTGACTCCTGGGGGCCCCGAGCCGTGAGCCCCAGGAGGAGGGTTTATAATGCGGAGAGGTGGCTGAGCGTCACCGAGGGAGCCGGCCGCGTACTGCGCAGCCCGAGACACAACGTTCCGGGGCGCCAGGGGCCGGCCGGGTCTCCTTGCCTGTGTCACTGCTGCCTCCTCCCGACGCGGCCCTGCGGGGAGAAAGCCCCATGCGGGGGGCGGCGAGGGGCAAATAAGACACTGAACCAGGCAAAGGTGTTGGCCCAGTGGGCGTCTCTCTGGTCGGTTCGTACGAGTGACCAGGACCCTCTCTCTGGCCCTAGCAAGCGGCGGGAGGACTCGGAGCACTCGATATTCGAGCAGTCCAAGGACGGTGGCTACCGGCTGCGGGACAACGTGCTGTTCCACCTCTACGTGAGCACGTCCCCCTGCGGAGATGCCAGGCTCCATTCGCCCTACGAGATCACCGCGGACCGTAAGGCACAGCCCCACTCCTCCGCCAGGCCCCGTGCCAGGCCATGTGTGCTGACCACACTAGCGCTTGGGGCCCGGCGGCCTGTGTGGTGGTCAGGAGGGCCACCCTGAAGCCGTAGTGTGAATCACGGAGAGCAGGGTCACTCCCCTTCATTTCGATGGGTCAGCAGCCTGCGCCCCAGTCCGCAGAAGAAAGGCCAGGACAAGACGACAGGAGTTACATGGAGCACGAGCAAATTATTTTTTTGCAACTTTGTTTGCAGCTTTGCAGAATAAAGCTGAGCTTGGTTATTTATGTACAACAAAGCTAGGGCCAGGTGTTGCCCCAGGGTGACCACCTCCCATGTGGAGCGCTGGGCAGGACCCGCCCTCTCGGGGGTTGGATCAGAGCGGGGGTGGGTCCAGTGACATCAGCATCTCTAGGAAGAAGCGTTCAGCTGCTCCAGAGTGCCATGAAACCGTCCCTGATACGGCGTGTGTATACGATGCATACCGTGCACATGTGTGCACCGCACACACACACGCACATGTGCACACACACAGAGACCCCCAGCAGCATGTGTGCATACAACACGTACCATGTACACGTGTGCACCACACACGCGCACACACGTGCACACACACGCATACACACACCTGCCCCAGAAGCAGCACCAGGCAAACAGGTAGGCAGTGAGACAGCACAAATATGAGGGAGATGCTGATTCATCCCAGGAAACCCACGCAGGCGGGACACACATAGGGAAGGTTTATTTTTGGCCTCTGATTTCCCCCCATGGAAGGCACTCGCGCTCTAATTACCAGTGGAAGGAAAGAAAAGCACTCTGAAGCCTGCTGCTCGTGGCTCTGATGAGATAAGGAAGGTGCAGGGAGAAGCCCTTTCAGAAACCCTACATGTATTTAATGTAATCTATTTCTCTAACGCGGGTGGCGGCCTGGCCCAGAAAAATCCCTTCTCCTTCGCTCCACCTCTGCTCCAAGACCACGGCTCCCCTCTCCCAAGTAACGTTTTCCTCACTGTCTTCCTTTGCGGCTGCTGGGGGTCACAGACAGCGGGCAGGTCTTCCTCACAGTCTGGGGCTACACATCCATGATCCAGAGGCTGGCAGGTCTGGTGTCTGGTGACAGCCTCATCTTGGGTCTTGGAAGGCGTCTTGTCCTGTGTCCTCACCGGGGGAAGGGACCAAGGGGCTCCCTGGGGCTCTTTCAAAAGGGCACGAATCCCATCGTGGGGAGACACCATCCCCTTGGGGATTCCGGCTTCAACACAGGAGTTTTTGAGGGCCACAAACTCAGTCCAGAGCCACACCCTACGGAAAGGAAGAGGCAGAGTCAAATCAAATCGGGAGTCACGGGAAGGGCACCCATGAGCTCCCAGAGGCTTTCAGGGAGCTGCCCCAGGACAGACAGAGGGCTGGGGTGGCCTGGCAGGTGACCCAAGTGTGTCCACCGTCAAGGGCCACGCGGGCACGGCTTCACTGTCATGTAGTCTCAGAGAAGAAAGGAGAAACAACGTGGAACAGATTCATTTTTCTTGGAGTGTTCATCAAGCTGAATCTACAAGAACCAACATCCCATATGAAATTGTGAAATGTGGTCCATTAGACAGCTGCTTAGAACTGTCTCTCCATTTTCTCTCGGAAGATTTGGCACCACGAAGACCCAGCCCAGGAGGCCTCAAGTCTGGGAGGACAGGTCTGGCGGAACGTTTGGGGCCGGCCCTAATTTACCTCATTTACGGCTTCCTCCTGAGGACCGGAAGGCTAAGTGGGGACGGCTGTGCCCGCCGCGTCTCCAGGGGAACCGCTCCGGCTCATCGGGCCTGCGCCTCTGTGCACCCGGCCCCCACAGCAGCCTCCCGGCTTCCAATTCCAGCGTACACAGCCAGTGGTTTAGAAACTGCACAAACACATCCTCACGTGCACCCTGGGGCTCGCTTCCCGACACAGATGGCTCCTACTCCGTGGTGCTTTCAAGAAGCGGCAGGTGCTGCTCGGGGAAACCAGACAAAGCATTTCCTCCTCCTTTCCCGCAGGTACACCGGGGAGCACGAGCTGCTGCTCCCGGGTTACTTGGCCTGGCGTCCCGGCGCTTCCTCTTGGGGACCCCCCAGGAGGGGCTGTCGGTGAGTCTCCTCCAGGAGCCTCATGTCACCTCCCCTTGTTCGCCCAGTAAGGGCAGAACACCCCACTGTCCTCTGCGCAGAGGGCCTCCCAGAGAACCCGGGGCGTTCCTCGCAGGCCCAGGAGGGCTTGGACACTCAGGAATGACTCCCACTTTGGAGAGAAACCGCTGCCACCGAGGGGGGCTCTGCGTGTCAAGACCGCCACAGTACAGATCTTTGCTTTGGAAGGATGGCAGATGGGGAGGTGGGGACTGGGACCTCTGCTCCCGCAGGAAGCGCAGGGCTATTGGCCCATCTGCTCCCAGAGGTGAGTGCGTCTGCGTCCTCCAAGTCAGCTTGGAGAAACCGCATGTCCCTGCTGTAAGCCTGGCTCCAGGCTCCTACACGGAGCCTCGGGAACGCAGCCCCAAAGGCCCACAGACCTGCTGGAGGTCCACCCCCAGCAGGAGCCAGCAGGAGCCCTGGGGTAGGAGCCATGACCTCCCCAGGTCCCGCACACCACCCCGCACACCCCCTGCCGGTGCCCATCACGATGGCTCATCAGCTCTCAGCCTCCCCGCTCTGCACGCCCGCGTGTGCCACGGCTCCGCACTCACCCCTCACACACACACGGACACCGGGCGAGGCGGCTCACTCCGCATGCGTACGCCTGTGGCAGACCGCGTGCGGCCGGATGAGGACAGCCCGAGGCGGGTCTAGACCATGCTGCAGCCCACAGCACACACCTCGGGAACTCACAGAGAGCAGGATCCCCTGGCATCACGGAACCACGCCCAACCTCCCACCCACCACAGAGACAGACGGTGGCCGTCCAGCGGGGACCTACGGCCCCAGCTGTCCTGGCACTCGAAAGGTTCCCCGGCTTCCCTGACCCCAAACTCCCTACGGCCCGGTCCGCGTCTGAGAGAGCCCAGAGCACAGTGCTGTGAACCGGCCTCACCTCCTCGGATGCCTGCCACTCCAGAAATTCTAAATTCCTTCGATTTATTTGTTCCACAAAAATACTCACGGAGTTAGATCATAGTTCTTCCTCCCTGGAGTCTTTAACAATGACATCACAACACTGGTCTGAGCCGTTTGGGGGTGCTGCCCGCTGGCAGCTGAGCGCCCTGCTGGGCTGTGTTCACACGGACTCCTCTGTGAGCATCAGCCGGGCAACGTCCACAAACGCTGTTCCCGGCTGCCTGCTGTGCCCGAGACTCTGATGCACGCGGGGTACACTGGGGTCTCCTTAAACCTCCCCAGATTCTGTGAATCTGACATGTTCCCAGTGACCGGATATCACTGGGAATCCCCCCAACGGCCTCCTGCCCAGGTTGGGTGTGTGTCTCCCGGGTGGAGAACGGCAGGCGTGTGGAAGGGTCTTGTCAGGCATCTGCAGGGGACAGGCAGGCATGGGGACAGGTGAGCAAGATTCTTACTGGCACGGACCAGCCTGCGCTATGTGGGTCCTTGGTCCTGCCGGCCAGGCGCGACTCCATCCGTTCTAGGAAGCCGAACCCACAAGGATGACGCCGCATCCTGAGCGGCGCTGGGCAGGCCTGGGCGGGCCTGGGTGGGCCCCACACAGCTCTGAGGGGAACCTCCATGGAAGAGAGCCCTGATGAGATCCAGGGCACGTCACCAGGGCTGAGCCACCAGCGTCCTCCTCCTGACTCACCGGCATCCTTAAGGCAAATGCCACTTTCGTGGTGTGTCTTTTAAATAACCTGGGAAATTCAGTTCTTAGGGCCATTCTCCAGGCTGTCATGGTGTACTTGGAATTCTCCCCTCTACCTTCCCCAACACGCCATGAGAAATAGCGTGATGACGTCATAGCTTATGAGCACGTGCTAAATGCCTCACATGTTCTATGCCGACTCCTTTCATTGTGTGTCAGGGAGTTCAAGAGATTAGACCAAAAGCACAAAGCCAGGAAGTCTGAAGCGTCCCAAAAGCCCCACCTTCGGGTCTGCCAACTGGGTCCCAGACGCTGGCAGGAGATGAGAACGTCCATGCCCCGTGGAAGCAGGCATCCAGAGGGCCTCCGAGCTCCCGCCGCCACGAGCACCATCACCACCACATCCCTCAGGATGCACACGACGGATGCCACAGACATGATTACAGGAAGCAGCTGAGTGCATCACAGGGTTCCCTCTGCAATGCACACACCTTCGGAAGACGGTTTGGAAGTTAAGAGGTTATGTGGTGCTTAGACATACTGTCTTCTGTCCCGAGGCCTCTTTCTCCCATCTGCAGGTCTCCTGCCTGCCAGCATCACAGCAGCCCAGCGTCACTCTCCAGACATGGCTGTGCTCCCTACATGGACACCAGCAATGGCCATTCATGTCCACCCACTTTGATTCTGTCCTAAAAATACAATATTGACCTGAACAACCCTGGAAAGCATATGACCCCCTTCCTGCATCTTCATAGCCGTCTTCCAAGCTGTCACACTGATAAACACGCCAGCGATGAGTCTGGGAATACCAGCAGCAGATGAGAATGTTCTCGTGGATTTGGGAGGATAGATTTGCACCCTGCAGACTGCAACGCCTCAGACCCGCGGCAGCCTGTGCACACTCAGCCCCTGCGGCCTCTGGCTGGACCGCTGTCGGTGGCGCCTCCAGACCAACTTCAGCTCCCTCCCACCTCTCACAGTGGCGGAGGAGCGGAGGAGATGGGCTCTACCAGAACAGGGCACTCAGAACGGCGCCCACAGCCGGGACGGATCACACCCATCGGGGAGCATGCCAGGGAAGGCAGCCCGAGATGTCGCACCTCCAAAAGCAAACGGGTTTCAGGAGCGCCTCCTGCAGCCGGCTCTTCAGGCAGCACTAATCCACCTGAAAACGTCAAGTTCCCTCCCACGGACCAGTCGTTAACTCAAGCCAGGACTCCCTGTCATTGCGCATTCACTGGGTGCAGAGTCTACTTCACGGAAAGTTTGTGGTGCAGAAGCAGTGGGTAGGAATTGAGTAAAGCCTTACAAGGTAACAGGCAACTTCCAGGGCTGAAAAGTGGCACAACAGTTGAAGCACCGGGAGAACAAGGAAGCCATAATTAATAGAAGGAGAGGGCAAACGTACCATATTCCCTGAGAAAATACCTCTCCCACAGGACAGCAAGTCCCTGACAGTGTGGAAACTGAAGTGTATAGGTCCTACACTCTCCCCCTGCTAAGGTGATGAGGCCAGTAAGACCCCACCTGAACCATGTAGAAAGTTGGGTCCAAGCAAAGGTTTGTTCAAGGGTTTTGAGTCATATGAACTATTTTATGTTCATTTTATCATCTTCACCAACATCACTATCATCACCATCACTACCATCACCATCACCACCATCACCATCATCAACACCACCACCACCACCACCATCACCACCACCACCATCACCAACACTCCACCATCACCATCATCACCATCACCACCACCACCACCACCATCACCATCATCACCAACACCATCACCATCACCACT
>NW_019154145.1:1072974-1095228 GCF_002288905.1 Enhydra lutris kenyoni | reverse complement strand
CCATCGTCATCATTATTGTAACCACTGTCTTCTTGACACCCTCATCATCACCACCCTGTCATCATCACCGTCTGATCCTAGTACCATTTGAAGCCACAGAGATCTGCACTCTCACCATCACCATCATGGAGCATCTCTGGCTATGCAGACCCAGGCTTGGTCTTTCAGTTCTTCCGTCTGTGGGTGACTCATAGATCACCCAAAACTGGATCTCATCAAGCACCTGATTGGTGAGGATCAAAAAGCAACCTGAACCCTTTTAAAAGTTTACTTCCTGCAAGGAGTACAGCGATCTTTCTCCCTAAGACATAGACTTTTGAAACTATGGAAATCTCGTGAAAGAACTTCAGTTCCTAGAAACAGAAAATATCCTGTCAATTATTTTGAGATCTGTAAAAGAAGATACACATATAAATCCACATGTTATTTGATGCCTCAGTAAGGATAAATAAGGCAGAAATCCTATTTCCACAACTTCAAAACTAATATCGAAACTTTGTAAAGAAAGTATCTTTAATATCCATCCACGTCAGCATACATATGTAAATGCTGGAATCACTATATTAAATATCATTTGTATGCAAATCACTTAACCACTTCCATATTCCACTATAATCCAGGCTTAACGTACAGAACTTTTTAAAGAAAGAGAGAATCGAGACAATCTTCCCTTTGTTCATGCTATTTCTCCAAATAACTGTGGGGTGTGGGGTGCACAGTGTGTGTGTCTATGTGCACGTGTGTGTGTGTGTACACACGCATGCTAGGGGGCTCTGGGAAGGAAAGCAGAACAGGGGATGAGGGCATGAAGGGCCCACAGGGACCAGTTCATAGGCTCCATCTCGTCGTTTGTCCTACAGACCCTCGGTGAGCGCGGACGCCCTGCTGAGTGTGCCTGTCTGAGCTCATCCGTCCCCACGGCCCAGGACACAGGCACCAGTATTAGCCCGAGTTTAGGATTGCGTCGCAGCGGTCATGAGCAACCTCTCCTAGGTTACGCAGCTAGAAAACAATGCAGCCGGGATGGAAACCTCTCCTGGGTCTACAGAGCACAGCCCTCGGGCCAGATCCCACCACAGCCTTTCCAGGTGGTGCGAGAACGATCTTTAGATGGCTGGGAGAGGGGCAGAGAGCAGCATCTCGCAGCACGTGGACGGCAGGGCACTCGCATCTCAGCGTCCCCGAATACCGTGTGCAGCGCAGACATGCTCGCTCACTGGGCCGTCGGAGCGCTTGGGCCTCCAGAGCACAGAGCCTCCGACACTGATGGCCCCGGGGCCTTTAGGGGAAGTCGGGGCCGGTCTAGAGGGGGCGCTCTGGAGCACAGTTCTACACAAGCCCCCACCCTCCACGGGGCACTCATCTGTGCCTCCCCAGCCCGACGGTTGTCCCATGCAGGTGTCTGTGGGGACCGGCCCCGCCCCTGCACGGCTCCAGGCAGGGACTCCCAGTCTCCGCACCAACAGGCTCACGGCCTCCTCTGTCTCCTAGTGAACAGCAGCAAGCACGTGGTCAGGAAGCTCCGCGGGCACCTGCGCACCAAGATCGAGTCTGGGGAAGGGACCGTCCCCGTCCGGGGCCCCAGCGTGGTACAGACGTGGGACGGCGTCCTGCTGGGTGAGCAGCTCGTCACCATGTCCTGCACGGACAAGATCGCCAGGTAACGGCCCCTTGCTCACCTCTGCCCGGGTGGCTGCGGCCTGGCGGGGCTGAGTGAGGGCAGAATGGAGAAGCCATCTGTGGGCGCGGGGAGGGGTGTCCTAGGTCACAGGCCGTGCTCCTGGCTTCAAGTGCTCCACTGGGCACGGGCCAGCTGCCCCCAGCAGCCGCCGCCGGCAAACACTCATATGGAAGAGCCTCGGTCCACGTCGGGCTGTCCTGCTGCACCAACCTGGCCCGCTGGTCCGTCGGGAGCCACACGGTGCTTTCAGGCCCACCGTCGCTGAGCACCGCCCCGCGGGCCGCCTGCGTCCTGGGGCAGCTCTCCGACCGTGGGGCGCCCTGTCAGGCAGGCCTCTTCCTGTTCCCTAAGGACTGACGGACCTTCCAGGAAATGCATCCCCTGTATCGCCGCTGGCTGGAAGTCCTCCCCACGCCGTAAGAGAGTCTCTTCTTAGAAGGAACCTCAAAAGCCCCCCTTTGAAGGGTCTCAGTGGGGAGCCAGCAGGAGGACAAGGGGTTTGCTAAAGGGCACGCAGGTACCCCTCAAAGGCACCTTCTGTTCAGGAAGGGGCCCCCTTGCTCGCGTCCCCACCACCCCCTTCCCGTGCTCCCCCACACGCGCCAGCCCCATGGCAGAGTGTTCCTGTCACCGAGGTTTGGAAGCCGTCCAAGCCCCTGGTGAGCAGGACTCTGCCCCCACAGAGCCGGGTGTGGCCACCATGAGGGCAGCCAGAGCACCAGGCTGGTGGTGGAAAGCCTTGCTGAGAGTGACCCTCAGATCCACGGATTAATGTGTAATCCATGAACTAGAACACTGTGGTCTCGGGGCAAGCCCCACCCCACCCTGACTTACAGCCACATGGCTGCTCCCAAGACCTTCGGCCTGGGAGGGCTTGGGTCTGGAACCCACAGGACTGAGGAGGCAGGAGGCCGAGGTTAAGGGGCGGGGGGACACCGAGGCTCAGGAGGGGGCAGAGTCCCCATCCAGGGGACAGACTTGGAGGCCGGGTGGCGTGTCCCCAAGGGGCCAGGGAAGGTGCACCCTCCCAGGCTTGGTTCCCCGGCACGTGGACTCCCGTGAGGTGGGACTGTGTGTTCACCGCAAACGGCGCCTCACGCGAGGCTGGGCACACCCCCGCCGCCCCGAACTTTGCCCCCAGGCCTCGAGCACGGGCGGGATGCAGGTTTTCGCCCTGGGAGGCCCAGCACGGGGCTGGCAGGGCAGGCAGGTGAGGCCAGGCAGAGCAAGGGCGGCCACCGCAGGCCCCACACACGGGTCCCTGCCTCCCCAGATGTGCCGGGCTCCGGGACAAACCGAGCTCTCCGGGGACTCAGCCAATGGCTGCAGGAGGAATGGAGCCATTTACTTCCCAGCTGCAGCTCTGCTCTGGGCCCGCGGAGGCAACAGACAGTCTAATGACAATAAATCAAGCCACCGATTTCTGCATCAAAGGGAAAGGCCCGGATTCGTCAAGCAGCTCATCTTTCAGAAGAAAATGCATTCCTCCTTGTTAATATTCTCGTCTATTCATGAAGCAGGAAAAAGGGGGTAATTTTCACCTAACGGAAATTCTCTCGCTGCCGGAGATCACATCGGGTTTCTAAATTAACTCTCTGAGTCCCTAGAAAAAAAGTGAATTAATGCCGCAGCCCTGAGGCTTCACTGTCTGTGGGATCCCACACGTCGACCGGAGGCCAGTTAAATGTGGGAGAAGCCCCTCGCGACGCTGGCCGCAGGGTGTGCTCCCAAGTCAGGCTCTGCCCTTTCTCATCGAACCTCCCGGAGGAACAAAAGGCCAGCTGGCATCTCGCCAGGGGCTTAGGACACTGTCCTGGCTTGAGAATGATTCTAGACAGCCTCTGAGGAAGATGCTCATGTCTGGGGACGGCGATGGCCCTGGGCAGGCCAGAAGGACGGCGCTCTCTCCCTGAACTGACCCAGGAGGTGAAGGACTGCAGCCCCACGGGAAGCCTCTCTCCATGCGCTGAGCTCCGGTCCGCACGTGTGGTAGCAAGGCCCTCCTCATTCACCCCTCCAAGCCCTCACCCACCGTCCTCCTGCCCCCATCCCCATCTTCTCTCTGAGCACACGGACGTGGGAGTCACGTCCCTCCTCCCACGAGGACCCCCTCAGCTCTCCAATCTGCTCTAGCCAACTCAGCCCACGAGAGCCGACGGTCATCAGGCAATTTTGAAAGCAGACTGGTAAACACAGTTGTCCTTAAGAGTCAAATAACAAAAACTTTCAACTAAAAAAAGTTATATTAAAAACAGGCAAAAAATACTCAAAACTCAACCCTTCCTAATCATGTTACTCCCACGTTTCCTCATTTCGCACGCACGGTGTCCGCATGAGGGAGGTGCGCAAAATGCCCGCCCACCGCGGGTCCAGCCCCAAACCCGGGTCAGGGCTTCACGCCAGTCACGTGAAACCGGCCGCAGCAGTGGGTTTACACCCCGGAAATCGGCAGAGGCTGCAAATCCATGCCCTTTTTGGTAGGGGGGAGCTGGCTGTTACCCACACCCGTCAGAGTCGTATGTTTCAAGTCACAGAGACTCGAAGTAACGTGTGTGTCATCTCCCTCGGGACGAAGTGAGCACACGAAGGTAGGAACCCAAACAGGCGTGTGTGTGAAGGCAGGAGACGCTCGTGACAAGGCTCATCCCACGCAGGAGGCCACTACCCGTCATGGCCGTGTCCCACCTGTCCCCGCCCCTACTGCAACAGGGACAGCCGCTCACATCCGACCCCACCCGTGCCTCCTGCCTTCCTTGGAGCCTCCAGCTTCATCCCCTCCTGTTCCTGCAGCTACTGGCCTGAAACTGGCCACACGGTCATCACACGCTCGTCCTTCTCCCCTTACAGAGCCAACCCCGAAACCCAGCTCCCTTCCCCCGGTGATTACTCACTTGCTCTCTAACCCAGATTTCCATGGGGGCTATCAGTGCTCACCCCCGACCACTGCCAAGGGCGTCTGGCTTCCACCTGCCCTGCTCGGGGGAGCTCGTCCCCATGGAATCCGACAGGTCACTCGTGGGTCCCATGGGGCTGCCTTCCCCCGTCCAAAGCCGGAGCGCCACATCACAGTGGTGCTGGCAGGAGAAACAGACAGGTGGATGGGGGACGGAGACCCCCCAGCGTCTGTGCAGGATCATTTGTGAAGGAGACGGGGAGCAGGTGACCGGTGCCGGCAACAGCTGCTGAGGACAGTTGTCCGCAAATATCCAGAAACTCACGTCAGTCACTGCAGAAAACCACCAGGGAGATGGGGGCTTCTCGGACGCGCCGACGTCCCTCTAATGAGGCCCCACACCCTCAGCTCCCGGGCCCCCCACGCAGCACACACAGGTGCGTCCCATCGGCGAGCGGGGAATGCTGCACAGCTGGAAACCCCTGTGCCCGGAGCGGCCACGGCGTCCCGCATGGGCAGCACAGCACAAGGGGCCCCGTGGGACCCCGAACCTAGGGGCCTGCCCTCCTCCCTAGCCCCAGAGATGGCTTGGCAGACGCAGGGACGCAGCCTCTGCGGGCCTCGGTCTGTGCCGCCGCAAACCGCAGGGTTTACTCTCAGGACAGACACGCTTCCCTGGGGACCGGCCAAGGCTCTTAGCCCAGGTGCTGCTGGGACCAGCGAGTCACATCCACGTGGTGACAGAGAATGTTCTCCAGGACAGGGGCGTGTCTGGGGGGCACTGACCTCACCACGTAGTGCAGGTGCGTTTACTTGGAGGGAGACGAGTGAGTAAACTTGTATCTTTAATCAAGGAAGAGAAGTGCACCCACAAGGCCAATCTGTACTCCTCTTTGCAAACCCCCCACATCCATGAATCACGAAGGGAGCGGGCTCTACCCAAAGACCTGAACCAGCACAGCTGCTTACTTCCCTCCGAGAGCCAAGGCAACACACAGGTGTCCCGTTTTGGATCAAAGACACCCACGCAACATGAATTAGAGCACACAGACGTTCTGAGCGCGACTTCCTGAGTCACAACGGGTATCGTGTCACACCGTCAGTGGTGAGATGGTGCAAAGACAGGTTTACAGCAAAACATGTGACAGAAGGCTTCAAGTTTTTACCGTGGTTTACAGCGCGCCGTAGAACACCGTGAACACACGTCCTGGATGCTGGCCGTCAGAGAGCGTCTCGCCTTTCCTTCCTGTCCTGCCAGTTGCTCTTCTCAGCCCTCCGGCTCGGCTTCTGGCTTCCCCCGTGGCCCTGCAGCGGCAGGGGGCCCGTCTGTGGGAATGGGGAGCGGGGCGACAGACCACACCCCTGACCACCCCAGATTTCCACTGGAGACGAGAGCCTCACTACAAAGGAAGCTCCATCCCTTCAACACCCGTGGCTCGGGGCTCGTCCACGAGGCCCTTCCGTTTCCCTGGGAATCATGCAGGGAAGGCAGTGGTCTCACCACCGGAGGGAGGCTGCAGTCCTCTCTATGCACAGGCAACTCTCCTCTCCCATGAGGAGGACTGGGGGCTGTCACCCCGCCTGGCCCCCAGCCCCCTGGAACACCACCTCGGTGGCCCCCTCTGGGATCCGAGGTTCTGCAACAGGACATGCTCAGCGCGGGGCGGGCCCCTCCCACATCACCTTGAGACCGCCACCTGCCTCCGTGCACAACCCGTGTGCACTCCCTGGGCCCTCCCGGAAATTCTGGAGCACCTGCCGGGCTTGGGCAACGCCCACGACGTGACACTGACACAGCCACTCTGAGACATGAAGAGGCCATCCAGAAGCAACGGACCTAAGTCCTGTGCCCCGTGGAAGGACGGTGAGGGCCCCACAGTCAGGAGGGTGGAGCTCTCGTGGCCTGGGGCAGTGCAGGGTGGCCCCGGGCACACTGGGAGAGTGACAGAAACCGCAGAGTCTGGGTGGCTGCTATGAGCCGGACCCAGGACTCGGAGAGCACGGACAGAGGCCCCAGCCACAGGTGCAGGCTGGCTTCTCTAAGTCGAGGGGACTGTCCAAGGTGAAAAGGGCAGCTGTGGGTATGGTGACGTCCTTGTCATTAAACTCCTGTCGAAGGTGTGGGACTGCAGCTGGAGAAGCCTGTGCACCAGGGCGTGCTGTGCAAGTCAGCAAGTGAACCAAGCCGCGTTCTTGAAGGCTTCACTCGGAGCGCGCGGGCCCCCAACTGCCCAATAGAGGTCACGCTTGGCTCACTACAGTGAAAGTAACTCCTGGGGCGTCCTGTGCAGCGGGAGGTGAGAGGCCCCAGAGCCGGAGAGCCGAGCAGTGCAGACCCGGGCATCCTGGGTCACGCGAGAGCTATCTGCTGTCCCGTGCTTGGGGAAAGACACCCCAGGGCCTCAGAATGGGGACACGCAGCTTAAATTTTTCCCCCTAAAAATAATCCCGACCCTGAACATAGCACAAAAGAAAATCTGGTGTCTTTTGTTAGGGACACAGTTGTCAATCACCATGGAAATTCTTGGGTCGTCAGAGTCTTTTGAAAGTGAAACCATTTCTCTGTAGATTCTGTACAAATGGCAGAAATGCTGTCTCGAAGATAAAAGTCAGTCCCAGGGCTCCAGTCGGGGACAATCGGTCCCTCGCGGGTGAACTGGCCTTGCAGGAAAACCAAACCAACCGCAAAGCTCCCCACAGTGGGTGCCCCGCGATGCCCCAATGCTGGGGGTCTGCCACCTGCAGACGAAGGGCCACTGAGTGGGACCAGGACACAAGCGTCACGCCCGACTGCCAAAGCAGAGCTCGGAGAGCAGCTCCCCGTTACAGAGTCAAACGCAGGGAGGAGACATGAGGAAAAGGGGGAAAATAGAAGAGAGAGACACGTAACGTAGCAATACCCCGGGGGGGACAGACAGCAGCAGCCAGCGTCCGCTCCGCCCGAACTCGGCCATCAGGGCCACCGCACTGGCCATCCCCTCGGCCGGCAGGGCACAGCGCGGCGCCCTCAGGGTCCGTGGAGCTCCGGCCTCAGGGTGGTCCGTGGGCACGGCTCCCTGTTCCCAGGCATCCGGGACGCTCCCCCCGATGGCTATGGGGAATGATGGAGCCCATGACATCCTCACACGAAGGCTTCGCACCCGGACACACTCCCCTACGAGGGTCACAGAGCCCACCCACAGTAGGTGCTCGCAGATGAGACGGGGTGGGACCTCCCGATGGGCCACAGCAGATACCACAGGCTAAACAGTGGCCCCTGAAACAGTATGTCCACGTCCTCACAGCCAGAACCTGTGGAAGCGCCCTCAGGTGTCGGCACTCAGCAAGCATAAGGGGCGATTCTGGTTGGCTCTGGATTCAGCCCATGGGTCCTTGTAAGCGGGGACCCAGGGACAAGGAGGTGACGTGTCTACAAGCCACAGAACAGCAGGGCGGCCAGCAGCACCCCCCCAACAAGGATCAGAGAAAGGCCTGGTCCAGCTTCCCCAGAGCCCCGCACACACCTGGACCTCACACTGGGGCCTCAGGGGCCGAGAGAGAATCCGTGGCTATCATTTCCAGCCCCCACGTGGTGCGCGCCGCCACGACCCCGGGAGACCAGACCCCCAGAGGTGGGAGGAGGCGCTCGCTTAGCCCAACTCGTGTGGTCTTTGGAACATCACGCAACGAGACCAAGTCACAGTAAAGTCAGCTCCCACAACGCAACCACCCATTCCTCGGTGAGGACAGCGTCACGACAGAGAGGAAGCCGCTTCCCGGCCACCACGCGGCCGACCTTCCGCGGCGCAGACTAGGAGGGTAACTGCGCACCCAAGAGCACCCGACTCCTCTTCCAAGAGCCGGCAGAGCGCAGGTGCCGCGGCTCTGCGAGACCGTGGAGAGGAGACAGCTGACGGCACTGTCGTGGACGCCTTCCCGAATGTGCTCTCTGCTTCTCCCGCCATGGACGCCCACCCCGCGCTCTCCCACGCGCACGCCGCCTCCTGCAAGGAGGGGAACCAAAGCAGGGCGCTCTGCCTCCGCACGCAAGATTCAAATCTGAGCGGCACATAAAAGTGTAAATCTTCTGGAACTAATGTTCCTTTAGATATGGTTTCTAATTTTAAGTACCTGAGCTTGATTATTGATCGCAATGTGTCTTTAAATGAACAGATTAAAACTTTCTCCATAAAAATGAACTGTAAAAAATTACAGCTGTTCTCCGGGGAGGAGGGCACCGTCTGACTTCTAAACTCGGACTTCAGACGGTGAAGAGTGACTTCCTCCTTCTGACCGCAGCTGTGGGCGGCGCCTCTCAGCTCCCCACCAGCAGCCCCCTGCCCCTGATCTGCTGGTGGTCGTCCTCTGCTGGAATGTTCCCCGCTCCACGGAAATCAAGCGGCAGTGCTGCTCATCTTTCCATTCTGGAGATACAGGTCCTTTTAAAAGACGTCCTCCCAAACACCCTGCCCCAGGATGCTCTGTTCAACAGTCCGCACCCAGTCTTACAGAAGCTCCAGCGGGAACTTCAGGAACACGCTCCCAGTACAAACCCTGCGTATCTGGCGCCTCAGCTCTTGTACCTAAAGCAACACGGATCTGAACGGCTCCACGCCGCCCCACCCCGGACTCTGCAAACGGCTGGGAAGCTCGGTTTCTGCAAAACCATCTGGGAATCTGGTTGGCCCCACCGGAGACAAGACCTTGGTCCAAGGAAAGCAAAGGGGTCGGTGAAGCGGCCACATGAGTCAAGGCCACAGACATCTCATGCACGGTAGTGTCAGCAGGACGTGGCAGGGGTCCTGATGACGGGGCCGAGGGGAAGGAGACCGTGTCTGGGGACTTGAGAAGAGACAGCCTGGAGCACAGGTCTGGGCAGAAGGAGCCTGTGGCACCGACATGGTAGCCAGAGCTTTACCTTCTGGTTCCATCTCCACAAAAGGAACAAAAGGCACTCCCTGGAGTAATATAGTCACATTGTCCTCCAGGAACCAGGGGCCAAATATAGCCCCTCTCTGGAGGGCCATGGGGCCCAGAGCTCTGAGAACCAGCCAGAGCCTGGAGCTGGAGATGGGGACGCCGCCCTCCGTGGCTCAATCAGTACCGGGAACCCCACGCACCCTAGAAACGGCGGCCCCCACATGCAGGACGCGCACGCGCTGGCACGGAGAACGGAGAGACACAGTCGGAAGAACCGAGTCACTGTGCTGCTCTTGGTCTGGTGAGACTATCGACACTGTCAGTCTGTCGGGCAGCTGCAGACAGAAATGTTGGGTCCAGAGAGGACACGGCCCAGGTAGGTTTCTGCAAACAGAGATGAGACGCTGTGTTAAGCAGAAGTAATTTCTTTCAGCTGAAAATAACTGGCAATGGGATGGGCCACTTATGCACGAATGTTGCATGATTACCCACATCGGTCAACGGGTGGGAGAGGAAGGTTTTTGACTGGGGACTGGGGGGCAGGTACCGATGCCCAGACTGGGAGGGAGTAAGTCCTCTCCTGCAGACTTTGAAATGACTGAGAAGCAGACACTACCGTTATGACCATACACTTGGCACAGGACCCAGCATTCTAAGCGTAGCAGCCGGAGAACCCCCTGGAAGGCTCGTTGAAGCTCACTCTGCCAGCCCTGAGCTTCTGAGTCCATCGGTCTGAGGTGGGGCCCAGAGTGTGCATTTCTCTCAAGTCCCCGGTGATGCAGATACAGCCGGTCCAGACCCCACACTTCGAGGACCGCTGCTGTAGGCTGTCGTCCAGCGTAGCAAGCAAAGTGGTCACAGGAATGCAGCTCACTGAAGTCACACCTGGGATTTGCCCTGAGCTTTTGACTCCAGCGTCTGTGCCGACCGCCTGGCCGCAGAAGGGTCTCGGCCTGTCTTGCATCAGAATCACTGCGGCATCGGGCACTGGCAAGGCAATGCCTGGTCTGCACCCCGGCCCCATGATATCCGAGTATTGGGGCACCTGGCACCAAGAGAGTCTCAGAGCCCCTGACATGAGCCCAACGTGCACCAAAGCCAGAAACTACTCCTGTCTGCAACACTGCGGTCATTGCAGCGGAACAGGGAGCGCTGGGTCTCTGTCATGCCTCCTGGCCCAACCTGGACTTCACGGGTGGAGCAAAGTCTGGGGATTCTTCCCAGCCAGGTGTAGCTATATGTTCAGAGGATGGGCAAGCTGTCCTACGGATGAGGAAAAACGTGAAGCAAGCACGTAACCCCACCCCCACTTCACGGAGATGTGACTGACACAGTATTACGGGAGTTTAAGGCGTATAAAGTGCCGTTAATACGTTCACACACGGGGACACAGTCGCCACCGAAGCTTTAGCTAACACGCCAGCACGTCGCAGTTACCACTTCCTTTTTGTGGCGAGAACCTTTGAGATCTACTCTTCGTAACTTTCAAGTACGTAATACAGTCTTACTAAACACAGTCTCCATGCTATAATTCGATCCCCAAACTAATTTATCTTATAACTGAAAGTTCGTGCGCTTTAACCAACATCTCCCTCTTTCCCCCACGCCCTTCAGCCCCTGGTAACCACCACTTTACTCTGTTTCTGTGAGTTCGGCTCTTCTGAATTTCACGTAGACGTGAGATCGTGCAGTATCTGCCTTTGTGTCTGACTCATTCACTTAGGACAATTCCTTCAAGATTCATCCAAGCTACCACTCTTACATTCACGTCTTTAATGCGTCTGGCGTTTGTTTGGGGTGTGGTGGGAGGAAGAGGTCCAGCCTCATTCCGCCACCCGGTCCGGCGGGTTCTCCCAGCACCACGTACTGACGAGACCGCCTTTGCCCTCTGCCCGGGGCGCGCTCTCAGATCCCCGCTGTGGACTGTTGCCGGCTCTGTTCCGTTCCGTTGATCGACGTTTCTGTCTCACGCCAAGTAAGCGTCTGTTCTGATCGTACCTGAAGACGGTGCCTTAGACGTCGCTGTAATTTCGGGGAGTTACACCACCTTGGAGGGCCACAGCAAGGAGGTACGGGAACAGGCGAGAACCCCGACTGTCCGAAACACGTGACGGGAACCCCGGTCCCCTGTCTTATGGGCCAGGGCGCGGGTGGTGACCCTCGGGGGTAGGGCTCATCCCTATGACTGTCCTCGCTGAGTCTTAGAAGTCAAGATCCAAACTGCGCAGTTAGAGGACGGCAGCTCTTCCCTCCATCTCCTGCGCATCTCTGGTATTTCTGTGATGGACAAACAGATGGAAATACATTTATTGCGGATTATCTATATTGAAAACCAGACTGGGATTTTTTTTTTCTCTGTCAACACTGCAGAAATGTCTGCCATTTGAACAAAAGGCGCGGTATTTTCTTCAATCCGGAACGCTGAGGAGTCCCTTTTATGTTCAGGAAGACATTTGGTTTTACCGATCACGTTAGCGGAATGAGTTCAAACTCCCGCCGCAGGGCGAGGAGGAGGCGGACTTTCTCTTTATTTTAAAGGTTATCAAGACAAAGCCAGATATGGAAGTTACTTGTTTTTACACAATCCCGCAGAATCAGAACCACCCCAATTACACTCCCGATGTTCTGCTCAAAGCCAGTACCCGATGGTCTACAGGACGGCACTGTCTCTCCCGGGAATACTCATTTTACTGCTCAACACTTGCCGTGCTTCAGGCAAGTGCTTTGTTACCGATGGGGGACATGTCCATTTCTCTGCTTTGAATCCACGTTTCTCTCGTAATCAGAGCTGGGACACACGTGGGCTACCTGCACCGCGGAACCCTCGGCCACCGCTGGTAGCCTAGCATCGTGCCTGCGGACTGACCGCGTCGGCCACTGTCTCTGCGGGAGCCCGTGTTCAGCCACACGCACAAACACAAGAAAGCCTCTGCGGAGCTTGGGAACAAAGTGTAAAGACCGAAACCTCGCACGGCCGAAGAGACCTCCTGCTAACCTTGCTCCTCCTCTTCTTGATACCTTCCCGCTTCTGCAAATCCACAAAGAAGGAATCCAAAACACTAGCTGAAGTGACTTTGTTGGATTCTCCTCACTTTGCCGGCACTGCCTGCAAACACCGGTCTCAGACTTAAGGGAAGGATCCAATCTCTCGGTCACCGCTCAGAAACACCGGTGCTCCTTCCACGGAAAGCGCACATAGCAAAAACAAAACAAAACAAAAAATAAACAAACCAAAAAAACCTCCTATCTAGGAATTTGCTGAAATTCTGTACTTTATCCACGAGAAGTGAGGGACAGCTGGCCTCCCGACCGCACCGGCTGGCCTGTCAGAGTGGGAGTCTGGGCAGCGGCCTGTCACCAAGTGATGGGTCCCACGATCAGTGAGAAGATCTGGTGTTGCTTCCGGAAAGTCCGCTCCTCCAAAACTCACGGACACCCGCTTTGGTGAAAACGCACACGCTCATGTGTGTCTGTGTGTGTGTGTGAACAGCCATTTCAGTCCTTCTGAAAGAAAGGATGTGATTTACAGAAATGACCACAATTATTTTTTAAGTGAAGTTATGCAAATCTGATAGACTAAAGTAAATGTTTCATAAAACCAATGACTGTTCAAATGGTAGGACTAAATTGTTTGTATATAAATATTACCTTTTATATTCCATTGGAGTTTTATGTAGATGAACACATTACTTTAATGACCTGCGTTCATGGAGAGAGTGGAGACTCGCTCTCCTGGTCCTCGCCCGCCAGATGGCTGCCTTTTCTTGCATGAGATTAAAACATGGCTCTCGTTCACCACAATGCTTTGGAGGCAAATTAATATTGCCGGCTAAATTGCTTGTGTTTTCGGAATAAAATTTAAAGAGAACTTTTTAAAGCAATTGGTGTCACAGGTTCCGGGAGCAGATTGCTCTCCAGGTAGAACATGCTGGTTTTAACCGTTCGGTAATTAATGGAAAAGATTCCGCGTTAACTGACTGCTTCGGGAAAGGGAAATATAATGACTCCTTATTAATCAAGAAAAGAAATGTACGGCATGGAGGCACCACAATAATTGCTCTAACAGCGGAGAAATGTTAATTAATGAAAAGAACGATGATGTAAGAAATGAGCTGCATAGTGTTTGCCGCTGGTGGAGGCTGGGCTTTAGACACGTTATTTACAGCGGAAACCACGAAATGCTGCCTCAAACAGATGCGTGTGACCTTGTACCACCCAAGTTTAGGGGGGAAAATCTCAAAATGCTGCTGTCATCTTTGCTTGCAGAAGCAAGAGCGCTTGCCCAGGGCGGCATTTATCTCGGAGAAGGACGGCCTTGTCCTTCGTGTCTGGTCTGGGTCAGAAATCAACATCCTCCTCAGAGCAAAACACGGCCGTTTACTAGTGTCACGTAACGACACAACAGGTCCTTCTGACTGCTGAGAACAAAAGGAGAAGAAGCTATTTTGCCCAAAACTGAAATAAACAAACTCCATTTCTGATGCCCGCCCGCTAACCTCACAAAAAATTCAGATTCACTTTGGGGACAGAGTGTCTTTTTTTTTTTTTTAAGTTTCGAGTCGCTGAGAGGACGTAGGGCTTCCCCGTCCTCTAACAACTCACATCGTCCATCAAAGTCAGAGCCCCGCCAGCCGCATGCGTGGCCGAGAGCGGCCCGGGCCACTCCACTGGGTCGGGCACGGCCACAGGACCTCCAGCCTCAGCCTGCCCGATGGGGCGCCAGGGCCATTTGGGGGGCAGGTGGCAGAGGGGTGGGGAGGTTGGCGGCAGGCCAGCGGGGGGAGGGGCGAACAGGTGGCGGTGTGGGGGGTGGTGTCACTCGGCCCGCCCCGCAGGTGGGGAAGGAGGGGCCCCGCCCGACCCGGCGCCCGCGCTGACGCCCTCTCCCTGCAGGTGGAACGTGCTGGGCCTCCAGGGCGCGCTGCTCTGCCACTTCATCGAGCCCGTGTACCTGCACAGCATCATCGTGGGCAGTCTGCGCCACACGGGCCACCTCTCCCGCGTCATGAGCCACCGCACCGAGGACGTCGGCCAGCTGCCCACCTCCTACCGGCACAACCAGCCCCTCCTCAGCGGTAAGAAAACCCTGTCCCCGTAGACACGGGACTCGTGCCCGCCCGCCAGCCAGTCCCATGTGTCCTAACTCGGGCCGCTGTTACCGGGTTGGCCACCAGCTACTTAGGATATAGCGAGCAAAAGGACAGGAACAGAAGCCTCAAGGGGGGGCTGCCGTGCCTCCCGAACGGAGGACCGGGCACTGGGAGGGGGGAGCAGACTGGGACACACCCTCGACCCCATCATGGTGTCACCGTCACGCGCGTATCCACCAGGACGACTTACCCGACAGGCTCCGCTCACGGCAGGCGTCTCTGACGGAGGGCAGGGGGGTTGGAAGCGGGTGGTTGCAGGGCTCGCGGCCCCAGTGCCGTCCTCGCACGAGGCGTCCAGGAGGCACGTGTCAGGAGCAGCACGGACACGTGCAGGCACAAAGCCGGCCAGCTCGTAGCCTCCCGCACTGGCCATGTGCGCAGCACCGGACCTCCGGAGCCTCAGTGTCCCCGCTGCAACACGGGGACGGCCAACCCCCGGCCGCCTAGCACACAGCCGGTGTGAGGGTCGAGTCCCACGGCCAGCGAGCACTGTGGAGCCCATCGGGTCTGTACACTGACTCGGCGTTCCAGAGGGGAATGCGGATGGCGACCGCGGCTGTCCACGTCACAGAGGCTCTCCTGGTTCCCCAGAACGAGCCTCACCAGAGGCCAGAGGAAACAGCGCGTGCAGCAGGGATTGGAACTCGGCTCGAGGACGCAGCTACGCCGTCTCGACGCGCCGCGTCCCGTGGCCTGCAGCACCACAGACCGGGTGTCCGCACCGTCACCCCTGGGGAACCACCCACGCGAACGACACCAGCTGAGGAGGGGCGGCGTCGGCGTCCGGACGGCGCGGGTCAGGCGAGCCACCCCAGCTGAGGCACTCGCGACCCTGGGACTCCCACCGGCCCGTCAGCCGTCAGGAGCGACGCAAACATTCGCCTCAAATTCCAAGTCCGTACGACTACGTTCATTTCTGACAGTCGGTCATGTTGGGAATTCTGATAAAATATTACTCTGGCTCAGTTTCAACCTCTTCCATTTTCCTTTCTTTTTTTTTCCTCAAAATGGCCAAGAATACTACTTTTTAAAAAGATTTTATTTATTTGAGAGACACAGTGAGAGAGAAGACAAGCAGGGGGAGCAGGAAGGGGAGAAGCAGGCTCTCCTCCCAGTAGGGAGCCCGACGCGGGGCTCAATTCCAGGACCCCGAGATCATGACCTGAGCCGAGGGCAGACGCTTCACTGACTGACCCCCGGGCGCCCCCAGCTCAGCAGCCGGCACAAGCCTGGAGCGGACCCCAACGTCCCAGCCAGTTTGTGCGGATAGATGTCCCCAGCTTGGGTCCCCACAGACCTCGGAGACCTTCAGTCTCCACAGCAAACCAGAAGGGACCCCGTGTGCTCCGAGGAGGCGCCTGTCCCACGAGGGGCTGCTGCCGTCTGGCCTCTGGGCCCCACGCACGCCAGCCTGGCCGTCCCTTCCAGCAAAGCTGTTCCAAAGTCATGTGTTCAACTGGGAACACGTGAACACAGATGAAAACAGGAATTCTGAATTACAAGGGAAAAGCAGTTGAGTTTAAAATTAAAAAAAAAAAAAGCTCCGCTAGAGGAATTCAGGTCACCTGAAGTCGTCGAGCGGCACAGCTAAAAGCAAAGCCCCTGGACCCCTGTGTGAACCCCCGCCCCCGCCTCAGGGGACACTCAGCCCTACCTACAGCCAGGACCACCTGACTGGACACTTAGGTCCACACTGACAACACTGCTTTCGTCGCTGGAGAGAAGCAAACGACCCGAAGCCACGGCGCCCCCCTCCCAAAACCGCACGCTCTCCGCGGCAGCGACTGCTCGGCCCGCGGTGGCCCTCAGACAGCAGTCGTGCAGAGGCAGGAAGGAAACCGTCGGGATCTTTCGCACACGAGGGAGACAGCGTGACCGCGTGTAAGGACGGTAACGAGCACATTCACACATGCCGTGAAATCTGTCTGGAGACTCCCTCGAGGTCCGTTGAGAGGGTGCAGCCCGCGTGCTCGCGGAACCAGCCCCGCCACCGAGCGGGGGCCCCTCCGGCTCCGGGGCCACAAGAAGCAGCCGAGCTGAGAAGGGTCCCCCACGGACACGGGGCGGGGTGCGCACTGATGCCCACCGGAGGGTCTGCAAGCCTTCTGGGCAGACCGTGAGGACGGACACCACACCGCGGCGGCCGCGCCCCGACCCTTTAGCACCCCATGTCACCGGAGGAGCGCGGCTCCCCTAAAGGGACTCGCCTCCGGTCTTTCTCGGCACATTCAATACCTCATGCGACATGACGAGGACGAGGCAGTGGTGAGAATTCATAAGAATGTAGGCTCCGAATACTCGTCTTTTGAGGAAATCATTACGTGAAGTAGAAGTGACTTCAAGGCTGTCGTGCTGGGCACAGGGGGGTTCGTCTACACGTCCGGCCTCGAGGTCAGTCTCCTGTTTCCGCGTCAGGACAAGGAGAGATACGGGGGGCGCGCAAGCTCTCTGTTCCCGCTGGCGGCGCGTGGCGTGCATGGGCTCCCCGTCGAGCAGGCGTCCCCGCACCGAAGACGCAACTTCGCAGCCCAAGGCAAGGTCCGCGACAAACATAAAAGCCGAGAGCCGGACCAGGGGAATCGATGTCCCGGCCGTGAGCTGTCCCGGCCCCTGGTTGCGTGCACGTGATGGGAACTACGGGACGGTGACCAGCAGGGCACCGGCTGCCTCCGCCCCGGCACGCATCTTCCCGAAGGAGTACGAATGGGCCACTGGGGAGTCAGAGCCTCATCACACTCCATGTGTCTCAAGCAATGGTTCATCGAAATGTCCGCCAGCAGCGGTCTGCAAACCCCGCCCGACACCCCCCCCCCGACCACACTCGAGACCCCTCTCCTCCAGGAATGGTGGTGGGTGGGATGGAGGAGGAGGCCTGTCGCCACGTGTGCCCACGTTTCTGTGAGTTCCAGTCTCCAAAGTACTGTCACAGTGAACTGCAGAGCCTGATACGGAGAGCCAAGCCGCTTGAATTCAGGAGAAATTCTTGAGGTTGATGATCATTAATGGTATCGGGCAAAACAACCCAGTGGGGTGGTAGAAAAGATTGTTTTTATGCAGCTGGTAACTAATGCAGCATGATTTTTATATTAAAATAAGCGAGGAGGTGCCTGGGGGGCTCAGTCCATTAAGCCTCTGCCTTCGGCTCAGGTCATGATCTCAGGGTCCTGGGATTGAGCCCCGCATTGGGCTCCCTGCTCGGTGGGGAGCCTGCTTCTCCCTCTCCCTCTGCCCTCACTCCCTGCTCATGTTCTTTCTCATTATATCTCTCTCAAAAAACAAATAAAATCTTTTTTAAAAAATAAAAATAAAATAAGCACAGGTTTATTACAGAGTGACCTATAAATTTTTCATAAATGTTTAGGATAAAACACATGAGCTTAAAAATACATCTGAGCACCTCCTTTGTCTTGGAGTTGTTAGAAGTAGAAATTAATCTCTTGTGCCCTTGAAGGAATTTTTGGTAGAAAAAAAATCATTATAAATCTTGCTGGAATAATGTAAAGACAACCCTAATATCTCTGCATGAAGATTAAAATGCGAGATTCAAGAAAGAAATATTTAATAAGATATTTCCATAGATTAGCACTGATTTCCCTATGCAAACTAGATGACATATAGCTTATGATAAATTTAAAATTATAGAAAAACCTCTTTTAGTTTTCTAAAGAGTTCTTCCAAAAATACTTGTATGTTAGTTAAGTTACACTTAATTTCTACCATGATTTTAAGGAACTGTTGCAAAAAAGTATTTGGACACCAGCCTTAATCAATTTGCTCTCGAAATTTTTACCATTTAGAGAAAATACTTTCATCGTCGATACATTTCATTTGTCCAAACACTGCGTTGGTCAACACAATCCCTACACTTATTTAATGATTCAGCAAATGTGTGTGGATTGCTGACGACGTGCCTGGGGCTACTATGCACGGGGAAGAGAGCCGGAAACAAAATGGTTGAAACCCTGCGGGAAAGACTGACAGACAGACAAAATGAAACGCTTCGTAGAAAAATAAAGCACAGAAGGGACTACATGCAACCTTTGGCTGTCTGTCAGGGGTCCAGACCCCATGGGGCGGTGGTGTCAGGGCCAAGTCCTGCAGGAAGAGGGAAGGACATCATGGGCAGGGAGCAGGGCAGAAGCCAGGAGGGGGCGGAACGTGGGGAGAGCCTCCGGGGTTCAGCACAGAGTCAGGCTGCAGCTGCCGCACGGGGACTAGGTTAGGGCCCAGTCTGAACCCTGCATTAGCAGGCCCTGAGGGTTCTCAGAGCAGCCTGAAGCAGTCTCCGTCCCCAGATTCACATGGAGACGATCCTACTAAGAGCTGGATCGAGATAATGCTACAAAAGCTTTGGAAATACAGCCCTGGCACACAGCGAAAACCAAGGAGGCATAGGCCGAGACAAGGCCACGTTAACAAACCCCAGCAGACACATGGTGGAGAAAACCCATGACATCGGCGAGCGCCGTTCCTGGACACAGACTTTCCTACAACCATGCTCACCAGGAAAACAGAGATTTAGAAAACAACAGCGAACATGCAGGGGGAGAGATAGAAGTGAAAGAAAGAAAGAAAGAAAGGAAGGAAGGAAGGAAGGAAGGAAGGAAGGAAGGAAGAAAGAGAGAGAGAAAGAAAGAAAGAAAGAAAGAAAGAAAGAAAGAAAGAAAGAAGCCAAATAGGAATTGCAGAGGAAAATAAAACAATTTGTGTGACAGAGAATAGGTTTATTTTTTTAGGATTTTATTTTTATTTTTATTGATTTGACAGAGAGAGAGCGCGCACGCACAAACAGGGAGAGCGGCAGAGGCAGAGGGAGAAGCAGGCTCCTCACCGAGCAGGGAGCCCGACGGGGGTCTCAGTCCCAGCACCCCGGGATCAGGACCTGAGCCAAAGGCAGAAGCTTCACCGACGGAGCCCCCAGGCGCCCCCCAGAGGACAGGGTTGGTAGCACATTCAACAGCTGAAGATGGGGCGCCTGGGGTCTCCGTCGGTGAAGCGTCTGCTTTGGTTCAGGTCGTGATCCCGGAGTGCTGGGATCGAGTCCCGCATCGGGCGCCCTGCTCAGTGGGGAGCCTGCTTCTCCCTCTCCCTCTGCTGCTCCCTCTGTGTGTGCGTGCCCTCTCTCTCTCTCTCTCTCTAACAAATAAATAAAATCTTTTTAAAAATAATTTAAAGATAAACACAGCTGAGGAGAGAATCAGTAAACCGGAACACCCCCTGAAGAAACCCCCAAGCGCGGCACCGAAACAGAAAGACGGTGGACTAACGGTGGACCAGCTGGGGTCCTCCGGCGACCGAGCCCGCACAGGACAGTCATCTCCTCACAGGAAGGAGACGGGGCTGAAGCGCGGGGCTCACACGTGTGCAGGGCGACCGTCTGACGTCGGCAGGCTGGCGATTCTGGCAGGAGACGATGGCGCCGCTGTGCCCGGGGCGAGTCCAGAAGCAGAACCCCCTCCTCTCTGGCAGCTGTGGTCTCGGCCCCCGAAGCCGTCAACTGATCGTACGAGGCCCCTGCTCGTGGAGGGTCACCTCTCTGCTCCATGCGCACCGACGGAACCGTCCATCACACCTGAAGGTGCCTCCCAGGGACGTCCGGCTCACGTCTGACGAAGCGGCTGGGCACCACAGACCGGCCAGGAGGATGCTTGAAAGTAAGCATCCCACGGGGAGGTCAGAGACGCAGCGAGAAGGTCGGACAGACCCGAGCAACAATGTGCCCCAGAAGCAGGAGAAGGAGCGTGGCGGGCGCAGAGGGGAAGGAGGTACCAGAGTTACTAGTCGTCACCCCTAAGGGGCACCATGTGGCCCAAGAAGTACATTCTTAAATCGTCCTCCCAGCAAGAAAGTGGTCACCAGACGAGAAGACAGAAGAAACCCTAAAAGGCGTCAGGAACTAACATGTCAGCTCCCAAGGGTCCGAATCAGACTCACCAGCGACTCTCGGACGACAGGAAACAATAAAGCCGTGTCTCTGAGATGCCGGCCGCAAGCTCATTGCGACCTGAAGTCCGCGACCCAGGAGACGCATCCTTTACAAGCGGGGCAAGGGGCGCCAGGGCGGCTCAGCCGGCTGAGCGTCCGACTCTTGATTTCGACTCAGGTCGTGCTCTCAGGGTCGTGGGATCGAGCCCCGTGCTGGGCTCCACACTGGGTGCAGAGCCTGCTGGGGACTTCCTCTCCTTCCCACCCCTCCCCCTCTTGTGTGCGTGCACACACTCTCTCTAAAATCATGAGTAGATAAACGTTTTTAAGAAATAAATAAAAATTAACCAATTAAAATGAGGACAAGACAACAGTCCAGGCAGACAGAAGCAGAGCTAATGCAAGCCCAGCAGACGCGCACCAAAGGAGACATTAACGGTGCTCTTGGGGCATAAGGAACATAGCCCCAAAGGGACAGAGCCACTAATGCGTGAGGACCACATTGTGCCAAAGTCCCCCTGTCCCACGTCTTTCCAAGTAACAACAAGCTTTACAGGGACCAAGAACCGTTTCACTATCAGGTTATAAAATGAAATATTCAGATTTTTCCCTGCCACAGAGGAAATTTCGCCACCTTCAGCGTTGTCGCATGAATCCATGCATTTTAAACTGCTATCACTTACATTCACAGATACGGCCGCGCTCGTACTGAGTCCAGGAAGGAAGTCCCTGAAAATCAGTGGGGAAAGTGGTCTTTAGAGGAGGCGACTCCAGCCCCCCAAGCAGGTGCCCCGCACCTTCCCTCGTGCGGCACGCACACACGCCCTCGACACCAGCTCTCAGCCACGGCAGCCAACACCCCGCCGACTGGGCAGAGGAGGTGGGCGGCTGCCTCGGCCCAGTCTTCCCCACAGTGTGTCCCCGGCTTGCAGAAACCCACAGAGCCCCCAACAAGCATCTCACGGCAGAAAGAGCTAAGCCCGTCCTCACTCACCATCTCCAAAATGCAGCACACGTCACACAGCCACCCTGAAGTGTGCTCTATTAAGACAATAGCTACAAAATTAGTCAATTATAATGATGTTCATGCTGATGAAAATGAATAAAATGGCATTAATACAGCCGAATTAAGTTAGTTACTCCAAATCTGCAAGTCCATGTTACGATAGCCCTAGCTCCGCTTCCTGAAGAGCTGTGTATGATGTGTGTGTGACATGTGTGCAATGCGTGGGCATGTGTGTGTTCACGTGTACATGTGTGTTGTGTGTGTGCACGTGTGATGTGTGTGCGCATGTGTGATGGTGTGTGTGTGATTGTACACATGTGTGGTGCGTGTGCGTGTGGTGTGCACGTGTGTGGTGTGTGTATAAGTGTGTGGGGTGTGCACATGTGTGATGTGTGTATGCATGTGTGGCATGTGTGTGGTGTGCGTGTGTGGTGTGTGCATGTGTGTGCCTGTGGTGTGCATGTGTGTGATTGTACACATGTGTGATGCATGTGCATGTGGTGCACGCGTGTGTGGTGTGTGCACATGTGTGATGTGTGTGCAATGTGTGTGCATGCGATGTGTATGTGGTATGTGCACATGTGGCATGCATGCGACATGCACGTGCGTGATATGTGTATGCAATGTGTGTGCAATGTGTGGGCATGTGTGTACATGTGTGATTGTGTGGTGTGTGTGTACATGTGTGACGTGCACGTGT